>NC_068442.1:28715475-28937975 GCF_023373465.1 Oncorhynchus keta | reverse complement strand
CTTGCCTAGAGAGTTTTCAGCTATACTTTTCGTGGCTGTTTATTTACCACCACAGACAGATGCTGGCACTAAGACCGCACTCAGTGAGGGAAAACAATTCTAGATCACCTGTACTCCACACACATAGACGCGTACAGAGCTCTCCTTCACCCTCCATTTGGTAAATCCGATCACAAATCTATCCTCCGGATTCCTGCATACAAGCAAAAATTAAAGCAGGAAGCACCAGTGATTCGGTCTATTAAAAAGTGGTCAGATGAAGCAGATGCTAAACTACAGGACTGTTTTGCTATCACAGACTGGAACATGTTCCGGGATTCTTCCGATGGCATTAAGGAGGACACCACATCAGTCACTGGTTTTATCAATAAGTGCATTGAGGACGTCGTCCCCACAGTGACTGTACGTACATACCCCAACCAGAAGCCATGGATTACAGGCGACATTCGCACTGAGCTAAAGGGTAGAGCTGCCGCTTTCAAGGTGCGGGACTCTAACCCAGAAGCTTACAAGAAGTCCTGCTATGCCCTGCGATGAACCATCAAACAGGCAAAGCGTCAATACAGGGCTGAGATTGAATCATACTACACCGGCTCGACGCTCATCTTATGTGGCAGGGCTTCCAAACCATTACATACTACAAAGGGAAGCACCGCCGAGAGCTGCCAAGTGACACAAGCCTACAAGACGAGCTGAATCACTTCTGCTCGCTTCGAGGCAAGCAACACTGAAACATGCATGAGAGCATCAGCTGTTCCGGACGAATGTGTGATCACGCTCTCCATAGCCAAGATGAGTAAGACCTTTAAACAGGTTGCGGGGCCAGATGGATTACCAGGACGTGTGCTCTGGGCATGTGCTGACCAACTGGCAGGTGTCTTCACTGGCATTTTCACTGACATGTCCCTGATTGAGTCTGTAATACCAACATGTTTCAAGCAGACCAGCATAGTCCCTTCTCCCAAGAAAACAAAGGCTACAGACCTGTAGCACTCATGTCCGTAGACATAAAGTGCATTGAAAGGTTGGTAATGGCTAACATCAACACCATTATCCCAGAAACCCTATACCCACTCCAATTTGCATACCGCCCAAACAGATCCACAGATGATGGCATCTCTATTGCACTCCAAACTGCTCTTTCCAACCTGGATAAAAGGAACACTTATGTGAGAATGCTATTAGTCGCTCTGGATAAGAGCGTCTGCTAAATGACTTAAATGTCAATGTAAATGTATTAATTGACTACAGCTCAAAGTTCCACACCATAGTACCCTCAAAACTCATCACTAAGCTAAGGATCCTGGGACTATACACCTCCCTCTGCAACTGGATCCTGGACTTCCTGACGGGCCGCCCCCAAGTGGTGAGGGTAGGTAGCAACACATCTGCCATGCTGATCCTCAACACTGGAGCTCCCCAGGGGTGCGTGCTCAGTCCCCTCCTGTACTCCCTGTTCACCCACAACTGCATGGCCAGTCACGACTCCAACAACATCATTAAGTTTGCAGACGACACAACAGTGGTAGGCCTGATCACCGACAATGACGAGACAGGCTATAGGGAGGAGGTAAGAGACCTGGCTGTGTGGTGCCAGAATAACAACCTATCTCTCAACGTAACATAGACTAAGGAGATGGTTGTGGACTACAGGAAAATGAGGACCGAGCACGCCCCCATTCTCATCAACGGGGCTAAAGTGGAGCAAGTCGAGAGCTTCAAGTTCCTTGTTGTCCACATCAACAACAAACTAGAATGGTCCAAACACACCAAAACAGTCGTAAAGAGGGAACGACAAAGCCTATTTCCTATCAGGAAACTAAAAAGATTTGGCATGGGTCCTGAGATCCTTAAAAGGTTGTACAGCTACAACATCCAGAGCATCCTGACTGGTTGCATCACTGCCTGGTAAGGCAATTGACCGCAAGGCACTACAGAGTGTAGTGCGTACGGCCCAGTACATCACTGGGCCTAAGCTGCCTGCCATCCAGGACCTCTACACCAGGCGGTGTCAGAGGAAGGCCCTAAAAATTGTCAAAGACCCCAGCCACCCCAGTCATAGACAGTTCTCTCTACTACCGCATGGCAAGTGCCAAGTCTAGGACAAAAAGGCTTCTCAACAGTTTTTACCCCCAAACCATAAGACTCCTGAATATGTAGTCAAATGGCTACCCTGACTATTTGCATTGTGTGCCCCCCTCCAACCCCTCTTTTATGCTGCTGATACTCTCTGTTTATCATATATGCATAGTCACTAACTATACATTCATGTACATACTACATCAATTGGGCCAACCAACCAGTGCTCCCGCACATTGGCTAACCGGGCTATCTGCATTGTGTCCCACCCACCACCCTCCAATCCCCTCTTTTACGCTACTGCTACTCTCTGTTCATCATATATGCATAATCACTTTAACCATATCTACATGTACATACTACCTCAATCAGCCTGACTAACCGGTGTCTGTATGGAGCCTCGCTACTTTTATAGCCTCACTACTGTATATAGCCTGTCTTTTTACTGTTGTTTTATTTCTTTACCTAGCTATTGTTGACCTAATACCTTTTTGCACTATTGGTTAGAGCCTGTAAGTAAGCATTTTACAGGTCTAAACCTGTATTCGGTGCACGTGACAAATAAACTTTGATTTAATTTGTATATTGTTCAAAAGTTTGGGATCACTTAGAAGTGTCCTTGTTTTTGTCACATTTTTGTCCATTAAAATAACATCGAGTTGATCAGAAATAAAGTGTAGACATTGTTAATGTTGTAAATGACTATTGGAGCTAGAAACGGCTGATTTTTTATGAAATATCTACATAGGCATACAGAGGCCCATTATTAGCAAACATCACTCCTGTGTTCCAATGGCACGTTGTGTTAACTAATCCAAGTTCATAATTTTAAAAGGCTAATTGATCATTAGAAAACCCTTTTGCAACAATGTGTACTACTCCCTTCATAGAACAGTGCAAACAGGTTCTAACCAGAATAGAAAGAAAAGTTGGAGGCCCCGGTGCAAAACTGAATAAGAGGACAAGTACATTAGAGTGTCTAGTTTGAGAAACAGACACCTCACATGTCCTCAACTGGCAGCTTCATTAAATAGTACCCGCAAAACACCAGTCTCAACGTCAACAGTGAAGAGGTGACTCCGGGATGCTGGCCTTCTAGGCAGAGTTCCTCTGTCCTGTGCCTGTGTTATTTTGCTAATCTTAATCTTTTATTTTTATTGGCCACTTCTCAGAACAAAAATAGACTGACGAGTTTCAGAAGAAAGTTATTTGTTTCAGATACTCAACTAGTCTAAAGAAGGCAGTTTATTGTTTCTTTAATCAGAACACCGGTTTTCAGCTGTGCTGACATAATTGAAAAAGGGTTTTCTAATGATCAGTTCGTCTTTTTTATTTTTTATTTTATTTTATTTCACCTTTATTTAACCAGATTAACACAGGAGTGATAAATGATCAGATGGTCATGTACAGGTAGAGATATTGGTGTGCAAAAGAGCAGAAAAGTAAATAAATATAAACAGTATGGGGAAGAGGTAGGTAAAATTGGGTGGGCTATTTACCGATAGACTATGTACATCTGCAGCGATCGGTTAGCTGCTCAGATAGCAGATGTTTGAAGTTGGTGAGGGAGATAAAAGTCTCCAACTTCAGTGATTTTTGCAATTCGTTCCAGTCACAGGCAGCAGAGAACTGGAACGAAAGGCGGCCACATGAGGTGTTGGCTTTAGGGATGATCAGTGAGATACACCTGCTGGAGCGCGTGCTACGGGTGGGTGTTGCCATCGTGACCAGTGAACTGAGGTAAGGCGGAGCTTTACCTAGCATGGACTTGTAGATGACCTGGAGCCAGTGGGTCTGCCGACGAATATGTAGCGAGGGCCAGCCGACTAGAGCATACAGGTCACAGTGGTGGGTGGTATAAGGTGCTTTAGTAACAAAATGGATGGCACTGTGATAAATTGCATCCAGTTTGCTGAGTAGAGTGTTGGAAGCTATTTTGTAGATGACATCGCCAAAGTCGAGGATCGGTAGGATAGTCAGTTTTACTAGGGTAAGTTTGGCGGCGTGAGTGAAGGTGGCTTTGTTGCGGAATAGAAAGCCGACTCGAGATTTGATTTTAGATTGGAGATGTTTGATATGAGCTTGGAAGGAGAGTTTACTGTCTAGCCAGACACCTAGGTACTTATAGATGTCCACATATTCTAGGTCGGAACCATCCAGGTTGGTGATGTCATTCGGGCGTGCGGGTGCAGGCAGCGAACGGTTGAAAAGCATGCATTTTGTTTTACTAGTGTTTAAGAGCAGTTGGAGGCCACGGAAGGAGTGTTGTATGGCATTGACCTCGTTTGGAGGTTAGATAGCACAGTGTCCAAGGACGGGCCGGAAGTATACAGAATGGTGTCGTCTGCGTAGAGGTGGATCAGGGAATCGCCCGCAGCAAGAGCAACATCATTGATATATACAGAGAAAAGAGTCGGCTCGAGAATTGAACCCTGTAGCACCCCCATAGAGACTGCCAGAGGACCGGACAGCATGCCCTCCGATTTGACACACTGAACTCTGTCTGCAAAGTAGTTGGTGAACCAGGCAAGGCAGTCATCAGAAAAACCGAGGCTACCGAGTCTGCCGATAAGAATATGGTGATTGACAGAGTCGAAAGCCTTGGCAAGGTTGATGAAGACGGCTGCACAGTACTGTCTTTTATCGATGGCGGTTATGATATCGTTTAGTACCTTGAGCGTGGCTGAGGTGCACCCGTGACTGGCTCGGAAACCAGATTGCACAGCGGAGAAGGTACGGTGGGATTCGAGATGGTCAGTGACATGTTTGTTGACTTGGCTTTCGAAGACCTTAGATAGGCAGGGCAGGATGTATATAGGTCTGTAACAGTTTGGGTCCAGGGTGTCTCCCCCTTTGAAGAGGGGGATGACTGCGGCAGCTTTCCAATCCTTGGGGATCTCAGATTATATGAAAGAGAGGTTGAACAGGCTGGCAATAGGGGTTGCGACAATGGCGGCGGATAGTTTCAGAAATAGAGGGTCCAGATTGTCAAGCCCAGCTGATTTGTACGGGTCCAGGTTTTGCAGCTCTTTCAGAACATCTGCTATCTGGATTTGGGTAAAGGAGAACCTGGAGAGGCTTGGGTGAGTAGCTGCGGGGGGGGGGGTGGAGCTGTTGGCCGAGGTTGGAGTAGCCTGGAGGAAGGCATGGCCAGCCGTTGAGAAATGCTTGTTGAAGTTTTCGATAATCATGGATTTATCGGTGGTGAGGAGGTGGGAGGTGGGAGGAGGTGCTCTTGTTCTCCATGGACTTCAGAGTGTCCCAGAACTTTTTGGAGTTAGAGCTACAGGATGCACATTTCTGCCTGAAGAAGCTGGCCTTTGCTTTCCTGACTGACTGCGTGTATTGGTTCCTGACTTCCCTGAACAGTTGCATATCGCGGGGACTGGTCGATGCTATATTGCAGTCCGCCACGGGATGTTTTTGTGCTGGTCGAGGGCAGTCAGGTCTGGAGTGAACCAAGGGCTATATCTGTTCTTAGTTCTGCATTTTGTAAACGGAGCATGCTTATCTAAAATGGTGAGGAAGTTACTTTTAAAGAATGACCAGGCATCCTCAACCGACGGGATGAGGTCAATGTCCTTCCAGGATACCCAGGCCTTGTCGATTAGAAAGGCCTGCTCACAGAAGTGTTTTAGGGAGCGTTTGACAGTGATGAGGGGTGCGGATCCATAGCGGATACAGGCAATGAGGCAGTGATCGCTGAGATCCTGGTTGAAGACAGCGGAGGTGTATTTGGAGGGCCAGTTGGTCAGGATGACGTCTATGAGAGTGCCCTTGTTTACAGATTTAGGGTTGTACCTGGTGGGTTCCTTGATGATTTGTGTGAGATTGAGGGCATCTAGCTTAGATTGTAGGACTGCCGGGGTGTTAAGCATATCCCAGTTTAGGTCACCTAGCAGAACAAACTCTGAAGCTAGATGGGGGGCAATCAATTCACAAATGGTGTCCAGGGCACAGCTGGGAGCTGAGGGCGGTCGGTAGCAGGCGGCAACAGTGAGAGACTTATTTGTGGAGAGAGTCATTTTTAAAATTAGTAGTTCGAACTGTTTGGGTATGGACCTGGAAAGTATGACATTACTTTGCAGGCTATGTCTGCAGTAGACTGCAACTCCTCCCCCTTTGGCAGTTCTATCTTGACGGAAAATGTTATAGTTGGGTATGGAAATCTCAGAATTTTTGGTGGCCTTCCTGAGCCAGGATTCAGACACGGCAAGGACATCAGGGTTAGCAGAGTGTGCTAAAGCAGTGAGTAAAAAAAGAGTTAGGGAGTAGGCTTCTGATGTTGACTTGCATGAAACCAAGGATTTTTCGATCACAGAAGTCAACAAATGAGGGTGCCTGGGGACATACAGGGCCTGGGTTTACCCCCACATCACCCGCAGAACAGAGGAAGAGTAGTATGAGGGTGCAGCTAAAGGCTATCAAAACTGGTCGCCTAGAGCGTTGGGGACAGAGAATAAAAGGAGCCGATTTGGTAGCATGATAGAATGGTGGGGTGCGGGTACAGCGGAGGTAAGCCCAGGCACTGGGTGATGATAAGAGAGGTTGTATATCTGGACATATTGGTGGTAATGGGTGAGGTCACCGCATGTGTGGGAGGTGGGACAAAGGAGGTATCAGGGGTATGAAGAGTGGAACTAGGGGCTCCATTGTACACTAAAACAATGATAACTAACCTGAACAACAGTATACAAGGCATATTGACATTTGAGAGAGACATACAGCGAGGCATACAGTAATCACAGGTGTTGATTGGGAGAGCTAGCTAAACCAGGTGGGTGAGACAACAACAGCTAATCAGCTAGCACAACAACAGCAGGTAAAATGGCGTTGACTAGGCAGAGAGGGTCGGATTAACTACACACAGAGCCTGAGTGCGGCTGGGGCCGACAGATAAAACATAAACAAACAGAATGGAGTACCATGATAAATGGACAGTTCAGCAGGCATCAGCTATGTAGCCAAGTGATCATGACAAACTTGTATTAGCCAACACAACGTGCCATTGGAACACAGGAGTGATGGAAGCTGAGAATGGGCCTCTGTACACCTATGAAGATATATCAGCCGTCTCCAGCTACAATAATTATTTACAACATTAACACTGTCTACACTTTATTTCAGATCAATTTGATGTTATTTTAATGGACACAAAATGTGCTTTTCTTTAAAAAACAAGGACAATTCTAACTGACCCCAAACTTTTCAACGGTAGTGTAAGTATTCACATAAGAGTCAATACATGTTAGAAACACCTTTGGCAGTGATTACAGCTGTGAGTCTTGCTGGGTAAATCTCCAAGACCTTTGCACACCTGTATTGTGCAATAGTTGCACATTATTATTACTCTGTCAAGTTGGTTGTTGATCATTGCTAGACAGCCATTTTAAAGTCTTCCCATAGATGTTCAAGCCAATTTAAGTAAAAAATTGTAACTTGGCCACTCAGGAACATTTAATGTCATCTTGGTAAGCAACTCAAGTGTATTTTGGGGCTCCTGAGTGGCACATTGGTCTAAGGCACTGCATCTCAGTGCTTGAGACATCACTACAGACACCCTGGTTCAACTCCAGGCTGTATCACAACCAGCCGTGATTGGGTTCCCATAGGGTGGAACACAATTGGTCCAACGTTGTGACTTGCCTAGTTAAATAAAGAAAAACACAATATCGCTCCACAAAAATAACACAATGTTGTCATA
Organism: Oncorhynchus keta; assembly: GCF_023373465.1. NCBI lineage: Eukaryota > Metazoa > Chordata > Actinopteri > Salmoniformes > Salmonidae > Oncorhynchus > Oncorhynchus keta. Next base: position 28,930,192 of record NC_068442.1, on the reverse strand, counting down.
GTTCTTTTGGAATTCGCCCAAGATGTCTGACCCACAGGTGACCACGACTCCATTTTGTGGCTCCCAGCCTACAGACAGAAACTAAAACAAGAATCTCCCGCGCTCAGGTCTGTTCAACGCTGGTCCGACCAATCTGATTCCACTCTTCAAGACTGCTTCGATCACGTGGCTTGGTATACGTTCCGCATTGTGTCCAACAACAACATTGACGAATGCGCTGATTTGGTGAGCGAGTTAATTAGAAAGTGCATTGATGATGTCATACCCATAGTGACGATTAAAACATTCCCAAACCAGAAACAGTGAATTGATGGCAGCATTCACGTGAAACTGAAAGCGCAAACCACTGTTTTTAACCAGGGCAAGGTGACTGGAAACATGACCGAATACAAACAGTGTAGCTATTCCCTCCGCAAGGCAATCAAACAAGCTAAGCGTCAGTATAGAGACAAAGTAGAGTCGCAATTCAACGGCTCAGACACAAGAGGTATGTGGCAGGGTCTATAATCAATCACGGATTACAAAAAGAAAACTAGCCCCGTCGTGGACCAGGATGGCTTGCTCCCAGACAGACTAAATAACTTTTTTGCCTGCTTTGAGGACAATACAGTGCCACTGACACGGCCCGCACCCAAACCTGCGGACTCTCCTTCACTGCAGCTGACTTGAGTAAAACATTTAAACGTGTTAACCCTGGCAAGGCTGCAGGCCCAGACGGCATCCCCAGCCGCATCCTCAGAGCATGCGTAGACCAGCTGGCTGGTGTGTTTACGGACATATTCAATCAATCCTTATCCCAGTCTGCTGTTCCCAACATGCTTCAAGAGGGCCACTATTGTCCCTGTTCCCAAGAAAGCTAAGGTAACTGAGCTAAACGACTACCGCCCATTGCACTCACTTCCGTCATCATGAAGTGCTTTGAGAGACTAGTCAAGGACCATATCACCTCCATCCTACCTGACACCCTAGACCCACTCCAATTTGCTTACTGCGCAAATAGGTCCACAGACGACGCAATCGCAACCACACTGCACACCGCCCTAACCCATCTGGACAAGAGGAATACCTATGTGAGAATGCTGTTCATCGACCCTGGGTCTCGACCCCGCCCTGTGCAACTCTGCCCTGTGCAACTCGGCTTGTCAACAAAAGCACTCACAAACTTCTACAGATGCCCAATCGAGAGCATCCTGTCGGGCTGTATCACCGCCTGGTACGGCAGCTGCTCCGCCCACAACCGTAAAGCTCTCCAGAGGGTAATGAGTTTTGCACAAGCATCACCGGGAGCAAACTACCTGCCCTCCAGGACACCTACACCACCCGATGTCACAGGAAGGCCATAAAGATCATCAAGGACAACAACCACCCGAGCCACTGCCTGTTCACCCCGCTATCATCCAGAAGGCGAGGTCAGTACAGGTGCATCAAAGCAGGGACCGAGAGACTGAAAAACTGCTTCTATCTCAAGGCCATCAGACTGTTAATTATTAAACAGTCACCACTAATATTGAGTGGCTGCTGCCAACACACTGACTCAACTCCAGCGACTTTAATAATTGAAATTGATGTAAAAATACATCACTAGTCACTATAAACAATGCTACGTAATATAATGTTTACAAACCCTACATTACTAATCTCAAATGTATATGTATATACTGTTCTCTATATCATCTACTGTTAGGTTAGATTACTCGTTGATTACTCGTTGGTTATTACTGCATTGTCGGAACGAGAAGCACACGCATTTCGCTACGCTCGCATCAACATCTGCTAACATCTGCTAACCATGTGTATGTGACAAATACAATTTGATTTGATTTGATGTATGGGCATGTGTGTTAGATTCTCTCTGTACGTGTGGGTGTGCGGGTGTGTGTTTATACGTATTATTGTAGCAGGCGGAGTTGAGCACCCTGGGAATAGGTTGATCAAAAGAAACAAGGTCTTTCTTTATGGTTCACTCTGTCTTTATTGCCTTTATTGCTTGTACTCCACTGGGGTGGGAAAATCCAAGCCTTGTCAATTAAAACCCCCTGTCACACACAGACTTAAATAAAATACAGCCTCCTCTCAAGGCCACTGTGAGCTGGCATTATGTTTGTGTTCTCTGTGTGTGTGTGTGTGTGTGTGTGTGTGTGTGTGTGTGTGTGTGTGTGTGTGTGTGTGTGTGTGTGTGTGTGTGTGTGTGTGTGTGTGTGTGTGTGTGTGTGTGTGTGTGTGTGTGTGTGTGTGTGTGTGTGTGTGTGTGTGTGTGTGTTTCCTTAATGCTCATAACTATTCCACATCCATACAGAGACCAGGAGTGACAAGGTGTCTAAATAGTAACAACATACTAGCAATTTATAACCGTTTGTCTAAATGTGCCATAGTGACCTTGCGGTTTTGATATAATGCTGTGTCGGTATGTGTTTGTGGAGAGGAGTAGAGGCTCTGCATTAAGCAGGGTGTTAGGCCAGGATTCAATTCCATTGTTCTTTGTCGGCTATGCACCTTTTAAAGGCAATGTTCGTGGCGACCGCATTCAAGATCAACACTGCATACATCAATTAATTCGGAAATTACCTTTAAATGTCAAGTGTGCTATAACGCCGATAAGATTGAAATCCGGCCTTAATGATTCTGACAGATGAACAAGGTGTTTGTGTTTTGCCCAGCAGAGCCCTGTGAGGGCAGCAGTGCCATGGTGCAGAGATGGAAACTGAAGCGATACCTTGAAGATGCTCCAGAGTTAAAGAAGACAAAGCACATGGTCGCACAAGCACACAGGGCAGGGGGGCTTGCATAGGCACCAAGGTCTCCACTGTAAATTAAAGCCATTAATAACCAACCAGGAGAACAAGACAAAGCATCTTAGAGAAGGAGAGCGAGGAAAAGTGTAAAAGACCCTGATCCGGCTTCTATAAATCACCCTGATTGGCCGGTTGTGGGACGTGTTGGAATGTGTTTCTGGTCGAGCCAGGGAATAGATTAGCTGTTATTACAGCCATTACTGTTGGCTCTGACAGGGGGACTGGACTCACAGAGGAGCTGAGGGGAGCTGAGGGGGACAGGCTCAAACATGACTGTGATCAACGACTCTCCCTGGATTTCGGTACAAATGTGGAAACTACATGTCCACTCATAGTAGATTTAACGTCAGAAAGGAAGCTGGGTCTGGTGCCAGCAGCAGTTCAAATCCAGATAGTTACACAGAGGATGGCCAAAAGAAAGGGAACTGAATGAGTTAAATCAGGGATGGGCAACTGGTGGATGCGGTCCGCTGCCGCTGCCCTTTTGTAGGCCCGCGGATCAATTCAAAATACATATATACAGTGGGGAGAACAAGTGTTTGATACACTGCCGATTTTGCAGGTTTACCTACTTTCAAAGCATGTAGAGGTCTGTCATTTTTATCATAGGTACACTTCAACTGTGAGAGACGGAATCTAAAACAAAAATCCTGAAAATCACATTGTTTGATTTTTAAGTAATTAATTTGCATTTTATTGCATGACATAAGTATTTGATACATCAGAAAAGCAGAACTTAATATTTGGCACAGAAACCTTTGTTTGCAATTACAGAGATCATAAGTTTCCTGTAGTTCTTGACCAGGTTTGCAAACACTGCAGCAGGGATTTTAGCCCACTCCTCCATACAGACCTTCTCCAGATCCTTCAGGTTTCGGGGCTGTCGCTGGGCAATACGGACTTTCAGCTCCCTCCAAAGATTTTCTATTGGTTTCAGGTCTGAAGACTGGCTAGGTCACTCCAGGACCTTGAGATGCTTCTTACGGAGCCACTCCTTAGTTGCCCTGTGTGTTTTGCTCTTACTGAGGGAAGGAGGTTGTTGGCCAATATCTCGCGATACATGGCCCAATCCATCCTCCCCTCAATACGGTGCAGTCGTCCTGTCCCTTTTGCAGAAAAGCATCTGCAAAGAATGATGTTTCCACCTCCATGCTTCACGGTTGGGATAGTGTTCTTGGGGTTGTACTCATCCTTCTTCTTCCTCCAAACAAGGCGAGTGGAGTTTAGACCAAAAAGCTATATTTTTGTCTCATCAGACCACAAGACCTTCTCCCATTCCTCCTCTGGATCATACAGATGGTCAATAGCAAACTTCAGACGGGCCTGGACATGCGCTGGCTTGAGCAGGGGGACCTTGCATGCGCTGCATGATTTTAATCCATGACGGCGTAGTGTGTTACTAATGTTTTTCTTTGAGACTGTGGTCCCAGCTCTCTTCAGGTCCTTGACCAGGTCCTGCCGTGTACTTCTGAGCTGATCCTTCACCTTCCTCATGATCATTGATGCCCCACGAGGTGAGATATTGCATGGAGCCCCAGACTGAGGGTCATTGACCGTCATCTTGAACTTCTTCCATTTTCTAATAATTGCGCCAAAAGTCGTTGCCTTCTCACCAAGCTGCTTGCCTATTGTCCTGTAGCCCATCCCAGCCTTGTGCAGGGCTACAATTTTATCCCTGATGTCCTTACACAGCTCTCTGGTCTTGGCCATTGTGGAGAGGTTGGAGTCTGTTTGATTGAGTGTGTGTACAGGTGTCTTTTATACAGGTAACAAGTTCAAACAGGTGCAGTTAATACAGGTAATGAGTGGAGAACAGGAGGGCTTCTTAAAGAAAAACTAACAGGTCTGTGAGAGCCGGAATTCTTACTGGTAGATGATCAAATACTTATGTCATGCAATAAAATGCTAATTAATTACTTAAAAATGTGATTTTCTGGATTTTTGTTTTAGATTCTGTCTCTCACAGTTGAAGTGTACCTATGATAAAAAATTGCAGAGCTCTACATGCTTTGTAAGTAGGAAAACCTGCAAAATCGGCAGTGTATCAAATACTTGTTCTCCCCACTGTATATATCCCATATCCTTCTTTTTTTTACTTAGGAGCCCTGTCGGGGTCTCAACTTACTGTTGAGAGTTAAAATAATAGAATACACAAGGTGCAACTTCGAAATGTGTTTGTGCATCAGCAGTCACTCTATTAGCCGCCCATGTCAGCAAAAAAGTGTCCAGCTATTTAAAACTTGTAGTAAGCATGTTCGAATTACCGACTGGGGTGGGGCCCATTGATCATCAGTTATCATATTAAAAACTGGGTGGGTATGGATGAGGGTACTCAGACCCACGAGCCACTGCAGCACCTCGTGATGAGTTCTGTTTTTCTGTGGCCCCCAGCCCTATCAGAGTTGCCCATCCTTGGGTTAAATTAACTGGATTTTTGATGTCTTACACAGTCAATTACTGTATGAGATGATGAGGATGATATGTTCTGGACAATACATTCTTGGTTTAGATTAGAATATCATCAACTTTTAATAGATAAACTCATCTCAGTTTTAAAATTCAAGTGGCATTTATAATGAGAATATTGTCCCCGTGATTGCAATATTAAGCCTCTTTATTAGTCCTAATTTAATTCATGTTATTTTTGTACTCCTGCCACCATCGTATTGCAAGGAAGAGCTGTGGCAGACACCATACGGATCTGAAATGTGTCTGAGTGGGTGCGGGAGTGCCCGTGCGTGTGTGTCTACGTGTGCAGACGTGTCTGTGTGTGTGTGTGTGAGAGAGAGAGAGAGAGAGAGAGAGAGAGAGAGAGAGAGAGTGTGAGAGAGTGCAAGAGAGTGCAAGAGAGTGCGAGAGAGAGAGGGGGTGAGAGAGAATGATTGAGCAAGAACGATAAGAATTTAAGGTTTGACAGAGGCTATGTGGGCTGCTGTGAGGAGTCAGGCAGTATAGCCATTAGCCAACTACAGAATATCATCATTTTGTCACACAATAGCAAAGTTATATCGATTATATGATCATACTGGTACAATAATATGATTTCCAGCCCTCCCTCAAAAATACCCATGCATTCTCTGAGTGATAGAACCATGTCATTTCAGGATATTCACAGTGTTAGTTTATTGTGCATCTGTCAGAGTTAGACGAGCTGGGTTGAGTATATTATTTCACGGCTGCCACTCTGCATGTCTATATGAAACACTGAAGCTGAACAAAGGTTCTTCATCTCTCTCTCTGTCTCTCTCATTGTTACATTTTACAGTGTGAAAGCTAGGATCACAGTTTCATCAACTCTATTCCAATATTTAGTAAATGCATATGGATGATGAACACTGTTATAGCAATGAGACAGATGGGCATAAAGGTTGAGACATATATTTTCCCTTGTTGTTTTTACGTCTATCGAGTTTAGAATTCCTCTTTGCATTAATCTTGTTTGATCACCTGTGGACGGTCCTGACAGATTAGAATCAGAATTGAGAGTCTGGAAGAAAACAGAGTGCTGGGACGTCTCCCCACTCCACCTCCCTCCCTCCCTCTGATCCCCCAGGCAGGCAGCATGCTGATTAGAAGCGGGCCAGTTGGCCACGGGGTGCAGGCAGACCCTTCACGGTGCCCTACCCTGACCTCCACTCTGCCATGGCCATGACTCCAGATTACCTGAGACGCTGCTCCGTGTCCCCCACTAAAACAGGAGCCACTGGCTAATTACCAGGGATAATGTCTGAGAATGAATGATCCCTGGCCTGGACTCTCATGTCTAAATTAACCTGAGCGTTCAGTAGGCAATGTGTATGCTAGGGCACAGGTTCTCCCTTTGTGTTTTCCCTGCGTGTGTGTGTTGTAATAGTTCTGACTTGACTCTTGATGCGCAATGACTGGAAGTCTATGGGTATTTCCCAGCACGACACGAAAAGTAAGGGTCTTGGAAGGCAGAATAACAGAAGGAATCATAAAGGAGCGATTACACAGGTGGAACTCAACCTGACTCCATCCGAGTTGTTGTTTAGCCTCACTGTCAGCCAGATACAATGGAACTTTTGTCCGAGGCTTCTTATTGTTTTGTGGACCTCTCACCTCCTTCCATAGCTTCTCATTGAGCAGAGTGTAGGATGACCCTGTGTACTGGATGCCTGTTCCTGTTCCTGTCCAAGGGCCTATGGACAGGGGTAACACCATCTGGTGTGGAGTTGACTGAAAGGAAATGGATGTCGATGGGTGGGTGTAGGAAGTGACTCTTGCGTTTCAGCTTTGGTCAGAGTTCCCAGAGTAAGATGTCGTTTTTGTGATGGGAGTAAGGTGTCTTGGCCCGTTGTGACTTGTTGTACGGCTTGTGATTTCTAGAGTGGTTTGCTTGATACTGATTTGGACATGGGACTGGAGAATCTCCCTCTTTGCTACATCTTCAACAGAACACCTGAGAGGTTTTGGATGAAGACTGTGGCTGTGCTTAACCTGTTGCAACGAGCAATCCCGTATCCGGGAGCGTAATTATAGCCTCACGCTCATTACCATAACGCAACATTAACTATTCATGAAAATCGCAAATGAAATTAAATAAATATATTGGCTCACAAGCTTAGCCTTTTGTTAACAACACTGTCATCTCAGATTTTCAAAAAATGCTTTTCAACCATAGCTACACAAGCATTTGTGTAAGAGTATTGATAGCTAGCATAGCATTAAGCCTAGCATTCAGCAGGAAACATTTTCACAAAAACAAGAAAAGCATTCAAATAAAATAATTTACCTTTGAAGAACTTCGGATGTTTTCAATGAGGAGACTCTCAGTTAGATAGCAAATGTTCAGTTTTTCCAAAAAGATTATTTGTGTAGGAGAAATCGCTCCGTTTTGTTCATCACGTTTGGCTAAGAAAACCCCCCGAAAATCCAGTCATTACAATGGCAAACTTTTTTCCAAATTAACTCCATAATATCGACAGAAACATGGCAAACGTTGTTTAGAATCAATCCTCAAGGTGTTTTTCACATATCTATTCGATGATAAATCACTTGTGGCAGTTTGGTTTCTCCTCTGAACAAAATGGAAAAATGCACGCACCTGGAGATTACGCAATAGTTTCGACGGAGGACACCGAGCGGACACCTGGTAAATGTAGTCTCTTATGGTCAATTTTCCAAATACGTCACAATGCTGCAGAAACCTTGGGGAAACGACAGAAAGTGTAGGCTCATTCCTTGCGCATTCACAGCCATATAAGGAGACATTGGAACACAACACATTCAAAATCTGGCTCACTTTCTGTATGAAATTTCATCTTGGTTTCGCCTGTAGCATTAGTTCTGTGGCACTCACAGACAATATCTTTGCCGTTTTGGAAACGTCAGAGTGTTTTCTTTCCAAAGCTGTCAATTATATGCATAGTCGAGGATCTTTTCGTGAAAAAATATCTTGTTTAAAACGGGAACGTTTTTCATCCAAAAATGAAATACTGCCCCCAGAGTTTCCAGAGGTTAATGGTCTTGCTTGGGTGACTATTTGGGTATTCGCAGGGTTGGGGAGTACATGTCATTCGTTAAATGTAATGGATTACAAAAAAACAGTAACTGTAATCCGTTATGTTACTAGCAAAAATATTGTTATCAGATTACAGATACTTTTTTAAAAACTAGATAATTACTTTGAGGGTTACTTTTAAATTCAGAAAGGATGTATGCAAAAAGAATCTTCGACACTTCTCTGTTTTCTCAATGACATTCAAATCAGCATTGAAAAAAGGCGCAAGTCTAAGTTTGTTCCACCCGAGCAAGTCTGATCACAAGTCAGAGACCACTATGATGACACACCAAATGCGTTCGATGGATCGTGGGAAAAGAGCAGGAATAGGTTATTGTGGGCTACAGTCCAAGCTATGTCTTCCAATGGTGCGACTGCTGTTGGCATCCAAAGATTATCCAACTTGAATAAACACTTGGAGGTAAGGATGACAGCAGTGGTGTAGTCTACGGTTATACGGATATCACTTATTATTGATATCTACCTAGCGTATTGATGTGAATCACACTGCTGCTCTCTCATTTAATTATTTTCACCATATAGATTGTGGTTGTTGTGGATGGCTATTCACAAATCTAAATGTGTATTTGAACCCAATAATGGTTGAATTAAAGAAGTTTTAGCTGCCTATCAATCATTGTTTTTGAAACCAGTGGACAGCCTGTGAAAAATGCGCTCTTGCAACAGCTGCATAGTGGATCCCAGCCGATGGAAAAAAGTGGGGCTTTGATTGCTCAATCTAATTCATGGTGATAAGAAAAAGATCCATAGGCCTAATGGACACATGCTCAAACTTGTACACCTTTGAAAAACTTTAAGGGGTAGTTGCTACATCCATTTTCAGACTAATAAGTTATATATATATACAGTTGAAGTCGGAAGTTTACATACACTTAGGTTGGAGTCATTAAAACTTGTTTTTCAACCCCTCCACAAATTTCTTGTTAAGAAACTATAGTTTTGGCAAGTCGGTTAGGACATCTACTTTGTGCATGACACAAGTAATTTTTCCAGCAATTGTTTACAGACAGATTATTTCACTTATAATGCATTGTATAACAATTCCAATGGGTCAGAAGTTGACATACACTAAGTTGACTGTGCCTTTAACAGATTGGAAAATTCCAGAAAATGATGTCGTGCTTTAGAAGCTTCTGATTGACTAATTGACATAATTTGAGTCAATTGGAAATGTACCTGTGGATGTATTTCAAGGCCTACCCTCAAACTCAGTGCCTCTTTGCTTGACATTATGGGAAAATCAACAGAAATCAGCCAAGACAGAAAAAAATTGTAGACCTCCACAAGTCTGGTTCATCCTTGGGAGCAATTTCCAAATGCCTGAAGGTACCATGTTCATCTGTACAAACAATAGTACGCAAGTATAAACACCATGGGACCACACAGTCGTCATACCGCTCAGGAAGGAGATGTGTTCTGTCTCCTAGAGATGAACATACTTTGGTGCGAAAAGTGCAAATCAATCCCAGAACAACAGCAAAGGACCTTGTAAAGATGCTGGAGGAAACAGGTACAAAAGTATCTATATCCACAGTAAAACAAGTCCTATATCGACATAACCTGAAAGGCCCCTCAGCAAGGAAGAAGCCACTGCTCCAAAACCACCATAAAAATGCCAGACTATGGTTTGCAACTGCAAAAATCTCTGAAGCTGGAGACTCATATCTCCCTCACTAGCTTTAAGCACCAGCTGTCAGAGCAGCTCACAGATCACTGCACCTGTACATAGCCCATCTGTAAACAGCCCTTCTATCTACCTACCTCATCCCCATACAGTATTTATTTATCTTGCTCCTTTGGACCCCAGTATCTCTACTTGCACATCCATCTTCTGTTTAAATTGCTATATTGTAATTACTTCGCCACCATGGCCTATTTATTGCCTTAACTCCCTTATCTTACCTCATTTTCACACAATGTATATATGTTTTTGTTTTATTTTGTTCTGCTGTATTATTGACTATGTTTTCTTTATTCCATGTGTAACTGTGTTGTTGTATGTGTCGAATTGCTATGCTTTATCTTGGCCAGGTCGCAGTTGCAAATGATAACTTGTTCTCAACTAGCCTACCTGGTTAAATAAAGGTGAAATAAAAATAAATAAATAAATAAAAATGGGGACAAAGATAGTACTTTTTGGAGAAAAGTCCTCTGGTCTGATGAAACAAAAATAGAACCTTTTGGCCAGAATAACCATCATTATGTTTGGAGGAAAAAGGGGGAAGCTTGCAAGCCGAAGAACACCATCCCAACCGTGAAGGGGTGTCAGCATCATGTTGTGGGGGTGCTTTGCTGCAGGAGGGACTGGTGCACTTCACAAAATAGATGGAATCATGGGAGGGAAAATTATGTGGACATATTGAAGCAACATTTCAAGACATCAGTCAGGAAGTTAAAGCTTGGTCACACATGGGTCTTCCAAATGGACAATGACCCCATGCATACTTCTAAAGTTGTTGCAAAATGGCTTAAGGACAACAAAGTCAAGGTATTGGAGTGGCCATCACAAAGCTCTACACCTCAATCCTGTAGAAAACTTGTGGACAGAACTGAAAAAGCGTGTGCGAGCAAGGAGACCTACAAACCTGACTCAGTTACACCAGCTCTGTCATGAGGATTGGGCCAAAATTCACCCAGCTTATTGTGGGACGCTTGTGGAAGGCTACGCGAAATGTTTGACCCTGTAACGACGTTCGTCTGTTGAATGAAGAGAGGCAGACCGAAATGCAGCGTGTAGGTTACTCATGACTTTAATGAAAGAACGCGGTACATGAAATAACTGAAATAAGAAAACAACAAACGAAACGTGAAACTAATTACAGCCTATCTGGTGACTACAACACAGAGACAGGAACAAACACCCACAAAATACAAAGCGCACTCAGGCTACCTAAATACGGTTCCCAATCCGAGACAACGAGAATCACCTGACGCCAATTGAGAATCGCTTCAGGCAGCCAAGCCTAACTAGACACACCCCTAATCATACACAATCCCAATTAATACAAACCCCAATACGAAACCCAACATATAAACCCATGTCACACCCTGGCCTACCCACAAAATACAATGACCAAGGCGTGACAGAACCCCCCCCCCCTAAGGTGCGGACTCCCGGACGCACCTCAAGAGCATAGGGAGGATCCGGGTGGGCGTCTGTCCATGGTGGCGGTTCTGGCTCGGGACGTGGACCCCACTCCATAAATGTCCTATTTCCTCCCCTTCGCGTCCTGGGATAATCCACCTTCTCCGCCGACCATGGCCTAATAGTCCTCACCCAGATCCCCACATAACTGAGGAGCAGCTCGTGACAGAGGGGCAGCTCGGGACAGAGGGGCATCTCAGGACAGAGGGGCATCTCAGGACAGAGGGGCATCTCAGGACAGAGGGGCATCTCAGGACAGAGGGGCAGCTCGGGACAGAGGGGCAGCTCAGGACAGAGGGGCAGCTCAGGACAGAGGGGCAGCTCAGGACAGAGGGGCAGCTCAGGACAGAGGGGCAGCCCGGGACAGCGGGGCAGCTCGGGACAGAGGGGCATCTCAGGACAGAGGGGCATCTCAGGACAGAGGGGCATCTCAGGACAGAGGGGCAGCCCGGGACAGAGGGGCAGCCCGGGACAGAGGGGCAGCTCGGGACAGAGGGGCATCTCAGGACAGAGGGGCATCTCAGGACCGAAGGGCAGCCCGGGACTGAGGGGAAGCTCGGTACTGAGGGGAAGCCCCGTACTGAGAGGAAGCCCAGTACTGAGAGGAAGCCCAGTACTGAGAGGAAGCTCAGGCAGGTAGTAGGCTCCGGTAAATCCTGGCTGGCTGGCGGAACTGGAAGCTTCAGGTTGACAAGCAGATCTGGAAGAGACTGGTTGTCGGGCAGATCTGGTAGAGACTAGTTGTCTGGCAGATCTGGAAGAGACTGGTTGTCGGGCAGATCTGGAAGAGACTGGTTGTCGGGCAGATCTGGAAGAGACTGGTTGTCTGGCGGCGCTGGGCAGACGGGAGACTCCGGCAGCGCAGGAGAGGAGAAAGGCTCTGGCTGCGCTAAACAGGCGGGAGACTCCAACAGCGCAGGAGAGGAGAAAAGCTCTGGCTGCGATAAACAGGCGGGAGACTCCGATGGCGCAGGAGAGGAGAAAAGCTCTGGCTGCGATAAACAGGCGGGACGCACTGGAGGCCTGGTGCGTGGTGCTGGAACTGGTGGTACTGGATCGAGGACACGCACAGGAAGCCTGGTGCGGGGAGCTGCTACCGGAGGACTGGTGTGTAGAGGTGGCTCTGGATAGACCGGACCGTGCAGGCGCACTGGAGCTCTTGAGCACCGAGCCTGCCCAAGCTTAACTGGCTCGATGCCCACTCTAGCCTGGCCAATAGGAAGGGCTGGTATGTGCCGCACCTGGCTCTGCACCCGCACTGGAAACACTGTGCGCTCCATAGCATAACACGGTGCCTGCCCGGTCTCTCTAGCCCAACGGTGAGCACAGGGAGTATGCGCAGGTCTCCTACCTGGCATAACTATACTCCCTTCTAGCCCCCCCCAATAATTTTTGGGGGCTGTTTTTCCGGTTTCCAACCGAGTCGCCGTGCTGCCTCCTCATACCTGCGCCTTTCCGCTTTAGCCGCGTCTATTTCTTCCTTTGGACGGCGATATTCTCCTGGCTGCGCCCAGGGTCCTTTACCGTCTAATTCCTCCTCCCATGTCCAAATCTCCAAGTGGTGCAGCCTCTCCCACTGCAACTGCTCTTCACGATTAACAGGGAGAGAAGGCTCAGGTCTGACTCCTGACTCAGCCACTCTCTCTCTGCGCTCTCCCCCGTTACTTTCGGTTTTCGCTCTGCGCCTCAGTGCTTTCATTTTCGACTCCATTCGTCTATAGCCCTCTTCGCATTGTTGTAGGGAATCCCAGGCGGGCACCTGCACTCTCTCTGGGTCGGCCGTCCACCTGTCGATTTCTTCCCACGTAGTATACTCCATGCTTCTGCTGTCCATAACGTCGTCCTTTAGCTCCTGCCAGTTCACACGCTGCTTGGTCTATGAGTGGTGGGTGTTTCTGTAACGATGTTCGTCTGTTGAATGAAGAGAGGCAGACCGAAATGCAGCGTGTAGGTTACTCATGACTTTAATGAAAGAACGCGGTACATGAAATAACTGAAATAAGAAAACAACAAACGAAACGTGAAACTAATTACAGCCTATCTGGTGACTACAACACAGAGACAGGAACAAACACCCACAAAATACAAAGCGCACTCAGGCTACCTAAATACGGTTCCCAATCCGAGACAACGAGAATCATCTGACTCCAATTGAGAATCGCTTCAGGCAGCCAAGCCTAACTAGACACACCCCTAATCATACACAATCCCAATTAATACAAACCCCAATACGAAACCCAACATATAAACCCATGTCACACCCTGACCTACCCACAAAATACAATGACCAAGGCGTGACAGACCCAAGTTAAACAATTTAAAGACAATGCTACCAAATACTAATTGAGTTTATGTAAACTTCTGAGCCACTGAGAATGTGATGAAAGAAATAAAAGCTGAAATAAATCATTCTCTCTACTATTATTCTGACATTTCACATTCTTAAAATAAAGTGATTGTAGAATAGGTTGGAAAAAGTATGTGAACCCCAGGCTAATGACTTCTCCAAAAGCTAATTGGAATCAGGAGTCAGCTAACGTGGAGTACAATCATTGAGGCGAGATTGGAGATGTTGGTTAGAGCTGCCCTGCCCTATAAAAAACACTCACAAAATGTGAGTTTGCTATTCACAAGAGGCATTGCCTGATGTGAACCATGCCCTCGAACAAAGGAGATATCAGAAGATCTCATTAAGAATTGTTGACTTGCATAAAGCTGGAAAGGGTTACAAAAGTATATCTAAAAACCTTGATGTTCATCAATCCATGGTAAGACAAATTGTCTATAAATGAAGAAATCTACTCTCTCGGTGTGTGGCTGTCCTGCAAGATGACTGCAAGAGTACAGCGCAGAATGCTCAGTGAGGTTAAGAAGAATCTTAGAGTGTCAGCCAAAGACATAAAGAAATCTCTCGAACATGCTAACATCTCTGTTGACGAGTCTACGATACGTAAAACACTAAACAAGAAGGGTGTTCATGGGAGGACACCACGGAAGATGCCACCGCTGTCCAAAAAAAACATTGCTGCATATCTGAAGTTCGCAAAAGAGCATCTGAATGTTCCACAGCGCTACAGGCAAAATATTCTGTGGATAAATTAAACTAAAGTTGAGTTGTTTGGAAGGAACACACAACCCTATGTGGGGAGAAAAAAAATACACAGCACACCAACATCAAAACCTCATGTAAAGTGTGAAGGGAGCATAATGGTTTGGAGCTGCTTTGCTGCCTCAGGGCCTGGTCGACTTGCTATCACCGACGGGAAAAAATGATTCCCAAGTTTATCAAGACATTTTGCAGGAGAATGTAAGGCTGTCTGTCCGCCAATTGAAGCTCAACAGAAGCTGGTTGACGCAACAGGACAACGATCCAAAACACAGAAGTAAATCAAAAACAGCATGGCTTCAACAGAAGATAATACGACTTCTGGAGTGGCCCAGTCAGAGTCCTGACCTCAACCCGATTGAGATGTTGTGGCATGACCTCAAGAGAGCGGTTCACACCAGACATTCCAAGAATATTGCTGAACTTAAACAGTTTTGTAAAGAGGAATGGTCCAAAATTCCTCCTGACCATTGTGCAGGTCTGATCCGCAACTACAGAAAACGTTTGGTTGAGGTTATTGCTGCCAAAGTACACTACCAGTCAAAAGTTTTAGAACACCTACTCATTCAAGGGTTTTTCTTCATTTTTACTATTTTCTACATTGTAGAATAATAGTGAAGACATCAAAACTATGAAATAACACATGGAATTATGTAGCAACCAAAAAAGTGTTAAACAAATCTAAACATATTTGTATTTGAGTCTTCAAATAGCCACCCTTTGCCTTGATGACAGCTTTGCACACTCTTGGCATTCTCTCAGTCAGCTTCATGAGGTTTTCCCCTGGAATGCATTTCAATTAACAGGTGTGCCTTGTTAAAAGTTCATTTGTGGAATTTCTTTCCTTCTTAATGCGTTTGAGCCAACCAGTTGTGTTGTGACAAGGTAGGGGGGTATACAGAAGATAGCCATATTTGGTAAAAGACCAAGTCCATATTATGGCAAGAACAGCTCAAATAAGCAAAGGGAAACAACAGTTCATCATTACTTTAAGACATGAAGGTCAGTCAATCAGGAACATTTTAAGAACTTTGAAAGTTTCTTCAAGTGCAGTTGCAAAACCATCATTAGCAATGATGAAGCTGGCTCACATGAGTCAATATCCATTGATTCTTGAAGAATATAACTTAAATGCCTCATGAGCTTAGTTCAATTGTCACACTCCATGAGAACCCAAAATATAAGCTTGTTTTCCTCCAATGTTTGTAAACATTGTATATGTAAACAAACACTGTATAGCCTCATGATATGGTTAAAACAATCATTTTAATATCATGGAAGGTTAGTCCTTACATCCATAGCTCTGTCTATTAATCTGAGAGTGGTTACATTTCTCCAGTCCCATCCCTCAGCTTTTTACCAAAACGGAGGCGGTGAGCCTGTTTTATTGTTTCATCTGTGGATCTGCCCTTTAAACAGCTGCATAATATTGTCTCCAACAAAAAGGTAAACAATAGGTCTGTAGCAAATGCAGCATATGGCATTCATTTTCACATGTAAATAGCACTTTTCAGTAGTGCTCAAAGCATGCCATTCCATGAGCGCAGCATTTATTTCTCAATTCCAATCAGTCCTCCATGACAACAAATTCCTAAATAACAGAGTAGGGCTGGCTAAGTCCTTAGTTTTATTTCACCTTTATTTAACCAGGTAGGCAAGTTGAGAACAAGTTCTCATTTACAATTGCGACCTGGCCAAGATAAAGCAAAGCAGTTCTACACATGGAGTAAAACAAACATACAGTCAATAACACAGTATAAACAAGTCTATATACAATGTGAGCAAATGAGGTGAGAAGGGAGGTAAAGGCCAAAAAGGCCATGGTGGCAAAGTAAATAGAATATAGCAAGTAAAACACTGGAATGGTAGTTTTGCAATGGAAGAATGTGCAAAGTAGAAATAAAAATAAAGGGGTGCAAAGGAGCAAAATAAATTAAATACAGTTGGGAAAGAGGTAGTTGTTTGGGCTAAATTATAGGTGGGCTATGTACAGGTGCAGTAATCTGTGAGCTGCTCTGACAGTTGGTGCTTAAAGCTAGTGAGGGAGATAAGAGTTTGCAGTTTCAGAGATTTTTGTAGTTTGTTCCAGTCATTGGCAGCAGAGAACTGGAAGGAGAGGCGGCCAAAGAAAGAATTGGTTTGGGGGGTGACTAGAGAGATATACCTGCTGGGGCGTGTGCTACAGGTGGGAGATGCTATGGTGACCAGCGAGCTGAGATAAGGGGGGACTTTACCTAGCAGGGTCTTGTAGATGACATGGAGCCAGTGGGTTTGGCGACGAGTATGAAGCGAGGGCCAGCCAACGAGAGCGTACAGGTCGCAATGGTGGGTAGTATATGGGGCTTTGGTGACAAAACGGATTGCACTGTGATAGACTACATCCAATTTGTTGAGTAGGGTATTGGAGGCTATTTTGTAAATGACATCGCCAAAGTCGAGGATTGGTAGGATGGTCAGTTTTACAAGGGTATGTTTGGCAGCATGAGTGAAGGATGCTTTGTTGCGAAATAGGAAGCCAATTCTAGATTTAACTTTGGATTGGAGATGTTTGATATGGGTCTGGAAGGAGAGTTTACAGTCTAACCAGACACCTAAGTATTTGTAGTTGTTCACGTATTCTAAGTCAGTGCCGTCCAGAGTAGTGATGTTGGACAGGCGGGTAGGTGCAGGTAGCGATCGGTTGAAGAGCATGCATTTAGTTTGACTTGTATTTAAGAGCAATTGGAGGCCACGGAAGGAGAGTTGTATGGCATTGAAGCTTGCCTGGAGGGTTGAAAACACAGTGTCTAGAGAAGGGCCAGAAGTATACAGAATGGTGTCGTCTGACTGCCAGAGGTCCGGACAGCAGACCCTCCGATTTGACACACTGAACTCTATCAGAGAAGTAGTTGGTGAACCAGGCGAGGCAATCATTTGAGAAACCATGGCGGTTAAGATATCGTTTAGGACCTTGAGCGTGGCTGAGGTGCACCCATGACCAGCTCTGAAACCAGATTGCATAGCAGAGAAGGTATGGTGAGATTCGAAATGGTCAGTAATCTGTTTGTTGACTTGGCTTTCGAAGACCTTAGAAAGGCATGGTAGGATAGATATAGGTCTGTAGCAGTTTGGGTCAAGAGTGTCCCTCCCTTTGAAGAGGGGGATGACAGCAGCTGCTTTCCAATCTTTGGGAATCTCAGACGACACGAAAGAGAGGTTGAACAGGCTAGTAATAGGGGTGGCAACAATTTCGGCAGATAATTTTAGAAAGAAAGGGTCCAGATTGTCTAGCCCGACTGATTTGTAGGGTTCCAGATTTTGCAGCTCTTTCAGAACATCAGCTGAATGGATTTGGGAGAAGGAGAAATGGGGAAGGCTTGGGCGAGTTGCTGTTGGGGGTGCAGTGCTGTTGACCGGGGTAGGAGTAGCCAGGTGGAAAGCATGGCCAGCCGTAGAAAAATGCTTATTGAAATTCTCAATTATGGTGGATTTATCAGTGGTGACAGTGTTTCCTATCTTCAGTGCAGTGGGCAGCTGGGAGGAGGTGTTCTTATTCTCCATGGACATTACAGTGTCCCAGAACGTTTTTGAGTTAGTGTTGCATGAAGCAAATTTCTGCTTGAAAAAGCTAGCCTTGGCTTTTCTAACTGCCTGTGTATAATGGTTTCTAGCTTCCCTGAACAGCTGCATATCACGTGGGCTGTTCGATGCTAATGCAGAACGCCATAGGATGTTTTTGTGTTGGTTAAGGGCAGTCAGGTCTGGGGAGAACCAAGGGCTATATCTGTTCCTGGTTCTAAATTTCTTGAATGGGGCATGATGGTTAGGAAGGCATTTAAAAAAAATATCCAGTCATCCTGTACTGACGGGATGAAATCAATATCCTTCCAGGATACCCCAGCCAGGTCGATTAGAAAGGCCTACTCGCTGAAGTGTTTCAGGGAGCGTTTTACAGTGATGTGTGGAGGTCGTTTGACCGCTGACCCATTACGGATGCAGGCAATGAGGCAGTGATCGCTGAGATCTTGGTTGAAGACAGCAGAGGTGTATTTAGAGGAGAAGTTGGTTAGGATGATATCTATGAGGGTGCCCGTGTTTAAGGCTTTGGGGAGGTACATGGTAGGTTCATTGACAATTTGTGTGAGATTGAGGGCATCAAGTTTAGATTGTAGGATGGCTGGGGTGTTAAGCATGTTCCAGTTTAGGTCGCCTAGCAGCACAAGCTCTGAAGATAGATGGGGGGCAATCAGTTCACATATGGTGTCCAGAGCACAGCTGGGGGCAGAGGGTGGTCTATAGCAGGCGGCAACGGTGAGAGACTTGTTTTTAGAGAGGTGGATTTTTAAAAGTAGAAGTTCAAATTGTTTGGGTACAGACCTGGATAGTAGGACAGAACTCTGCAGGCTATCTTTGCATTAGATTGCAACACCGCCCCCTTTGGCAGTTCTATCTTGTCTGAAAATGTTGTAGTTTGGAATTACAATTTCTGAATTTTTGGTGGTCTTCCTAAGCCAGGATTCAGACACAGCTAGAACATCCGGGTTGGCAAAGTGTGCTAAAGCAGTGAATAGAACAAACTTAGGGAGGAGGTGTCTAATGTTAACATGCATGAAACCCAGGCTATTACGGTTACAGAAGTCGTCAAAAGAGAGCGCCTGGGGAATAGGAGTGGAGCTAGGCACTGCAGGGCCTGGATTCACCTCTACATCGCCAGAGGAACATAGGAGGAGTAGAATAAAGGTGTGGCTAAAAGCAATAAGAATTGGTTGTCTAGAACGTCTGGAACAGAGAGTAAAAGGAGGTTTCTGGGGGCGATAAAATAGCATCAAGGTATAATGTACAGACAAAGGTATGGTAGGATGTGAATACAGTGGAGGTAAACCTAGGTATTGAGTGATGAAGAGAGAGATATTGTCTCTAGAAACATCATTGAAACCAGGAGATGTCATTGCATGTGTGGGTGGTGGAACTAATAGGTTGGATAAGGTATATTGAGCAGGACTAGAGGCTCTACAGTGAAATAATCCAATAAACACTAACCAGAACAGCAATGGACAAGACATATTGACATTAAGGAGAGGCATGCTTAGTCGAGTGATCAAAAGGGTCCAGTGAGTGGAGAGGTTGGTTGGGGGTCAAGGCGATTTAGACAGCTTGCCAGGCCATCGGTAGCAAGCTAGCATAGGATGGAGGTCTGTTGTTAGCCACCTCTTGCGTTCCGTCAGTAGATTAGTGGGGTTCCGTGTGGTAGAGGGGATTAATCCAAATCACACAACAACAACAAAAATAAAAACAATAGATATAGTTAAAGAGGCCCAATAATAAACATAATAATAATACAAATAAATAAATTGTCCGATTGTCTATTCAGATAGCAGCCGGTAAGACAGCTAACGGTTAGCAGGCCGCAAATGGGCGTTCAGGTAACGTCGCGACGGAGGAGCCAGCCGGATCTCCTTCGGGTAGATAACGTCGGCAGTCCAGTTGTGAAGGCCCGGTGGGGCTCCACGTAGGCAGTGAAATGGATCCGGATAGGTGACTGCAGCCCAGGAGTGATTGATGGAACTCAGGAGTGATTGACGGAGCTGGCTAGCTCCGGAATAATTGATGTTTGCTCCGGAATCGACGAAAGCCGATAGTCACACGGATAGCAGCTAGCTAGCTGTGAGATCCGGGTTAATGCTCAGGTAAAACAATTTAGAATACTATACGTCCATTTCCAAGTCCTATTCTTGAAGATCAAGGGGTATAACATTTATTGGAATGACTGGAATTCTGATACACTTCGGTTTTAATTATAAAGATATATAATTTAGTTGTATTATTATACGTAGTAGAAAGCAATGGGTTAGAAGAAACCTACATAACCAACCCATAAAGTAAAATGTAACATCCATATATGGCCAACTATGTAAACTTCAACATTGATTTATCCTGCAAAAGATGTTGTTCAGTTGGGAATATACATTTTTGTCTTCTTCTAATGCCTCGTAAAGAGAAAGTCATCTAAAAAATAACTGATTGTAATCAGATTACGTTACTTGATTTGGATTGGGTAATCCAAAAGTTACGTTACTGATTACAATTTTGTACAGGTAACTTGTAACTGTAACGGATGACATTTAGAAATGAACCTACCCAACCCCGGGTGTTTGTCTCTTTCTCTGTTCATATTGCTGTTGGCATTCTCTGTCCATCTCGAACTGCTGTCCAAGTCTAACCAGTCCATCTACAGTGGTGACTCTTCTCTGAGTTGACTGACTACTAGAGGGTTTATGTTCTTCAACAATAACAACTTAATGACCTCCCCCTCCTCTCCTCAATGCCAGGTTTCCACTGTCTGCACAAGGAGTGGTAACTGTATACAAAGTCTCATATACTCTCTCGCTCCTTGCACGTGGTTCCTGCCGGCTTATCAGTGTAGTCTTCAGACAGGAAGGCAGAAGAAAACGTTGACTCAAAGTCAGCCCAGGAGGTAATGGTGAGACGTGCCACATCCCACCAGTCTCAAGCTGTCCCATCTGGGGTGCCATTTTTTGTGTAACGGTTTTAACTTGACTCCTGTGGTTAGTTTTAGTTAGTGGTGTCAAGTAGGCCATGTCTACCATATAAATGTTTGATTTCTCCTTTTTGTTTGTGAGTCGATCTAATCTGTCATTCAAGTCTAGACTAGTACAAAGGACTCATGAAAAAGTAAGTTGTGGAATGTAAACATTCATAAACCCTTAACATTAAAATAAATAACTACGAAACAATGTTGTTCTTTTGCATTTTTGTATTGTCCCAAACTAAATCAAATTATCCCAAACTAAATTGTATTATCCCAAACTAAATCACACAAACAATATCACAGTCACAAAATAATAATATACTGTAGGTTCCTTTAGGCCTATACTGTTGTAGCAGGAAACACAAGCATTTGGCTACACCCGCAACAACATCTGCTAATTGGTAGACACGGCCTACCTGGCCTACCTGGCACCCCTAACTAAAACTAACCTCAAGAGTCAAGTCAAAACGTGTATGTGACCAAAATCATTTGATTTGATTTTATTTGGAAAAGTTCCGTACCTTGGGTAAATATTTCAAGTGAACCTATTTCCCCTCAGTCTCACAATATTCATCAATAATCTGTGCGTAAAACCGGTCCCATTCACAAACTCAGTAAACCATAAACGGTAATTTCACACAACAATAAAAATGATAAGGATTTAAAATATACTATTCCCCAACAAGTTTTAGTACCCAAATAAATACAGAGTATATCAAAATAAAAACAAATGAAATACTGTATGTTAAAAAGTTGTCAGTCAGTCAAGTCAAGTCCATGAGTCAATCCGATCCGACAGTAGAAATCCAGAGGAGAACAACTCGACAGTAGAACTCCAGGGGAGAACAACTCGACAGTAGAACTCCAGTGGAGAACAACTCGACAGTAGAACTCCAGTGGAGAACAACTCGACAGTAGAACTCCAGGGGAGAACAACTCGGCAGTAGAACTCCAGGGGAGAACAACTCGGCAGTAGAACTCCAGTGGAGAACAACTCGACAGTAGAACTCCAGGGGAGAACAACTCGGCAGTAGAACTCCAGGGGAGAACAACTCGACAGTAGAACTCCAGTGGAGAACAACTCGACAGTAGAACTCCAGTGGAGAACAACTCGACAGTAGAACTCCAGGGGAGAACAACTCGACAGTAGAACTCCAGGGGAGAACAACTCGGCAGTAGAACTCCAGGGGAGAACAACTCGGCAGTAGAACTCCAGTGGAGAACAACTCGACAGTAGAACTCCAGTGGAGAACAACTCGACAGTAGAACTCCAGTGGAGAACAACTCGACAGTAGAACTCCAGTGGAGAACAACTCGACAGTAGAACTCCAGGGGAGAACAACTCGACAGTAGAACTCCAGTGGAGAACAACTCGACAGTAGAACTCCAGTGGAGAACAACTCGACAGTAGAACTCCAGTGGAGAACAACTCGACAGTAGAACTCCAGTGGAGAACAACTCGACAGTAGAACTCCAGGGGAGAACAACTCGACAGTAGAACTCCAGTGGAGAACATCTCGGCAGTAGAACTCCAGTGGAGAACAACTCGACAGTAGAACTCCAGTGGAGAACAACTCGGCAGTAGAACTCCAGGGGAGAACAACTCGACAGTAGAACTCCAGTGGAGAACAACTCGACAGTAGAACTCCAGTGGAGAACAACTCGGCAGTAGAACTCCAGTGGAGAACAACTCGACAGTAGAACTCCAGTGGAGAACAACTCGACAGTAGAACTCCAGTGGAGAACAACTCGACAGTAGAACTCCAGTGGAGAACAACTCGGCAGTAGAACTCCAGTGGAGAACAACTCGGCAGTAGAACTCCAGTGGAGAACAACTCGACAGTAGAACTCCAGTGGAGAACAACTCGGCAGTAGAACTCCAGTGGAGAACAACTCGACAGTAGAACTCCAGTGGAGAACAACTCGACAGTAGAACTCCAGTGGAGAACAACTCGACAGTAGAACTCCAGTGGAGAACATCTCGACAGTAGAACTCCAGTGGAGAACAACTCGGCAGTAGAACTCCAGTGGAGAACAACTCGACAGTAGAACTCCAGTGGAGAACAACTCGGCAGTAGAACTCCAGTGGAGAACAACTCGACAGTAGAACTCCAGTGGAGAACAACTCGACAGTAGAACTCCAAGAGCACCTTGTACGATTTATGCTCCTTATTCCATCAAAGTCTTGTTTTCTTTCTTTCTGTTTTCCTTTCTTCAATAATAATAAATGCCATTTAGCTGACGCTTTTATCCAAAGCGACTTACAGTCATGTGTGCATACATTCTACGTATGGGTGGTCCCGGGAATCGAACCCACTACCCTGGCGTTACAAGCGCCATGCTCTACCAACTGAGCCACAGAAGGACCACAGTTCTCTTCTTCAGTTCTCTTCTCTCTCCTGACCTCAGAGCACCTGACCGTACTTACCATACATCTCCTCTACCCACTGTGTTACCCACTGGTTTACTCTGTGTACTCTCTGACCCCTGTACTGCAGCACACCCCACCATGCCGTCTGACACTCTGACAGTCTGACACAGCATGGCCAGGTGCTTGGTAACAGTGATGAACAAAGTAGTCCTCTCCTGAGAGGCAGCTGTCTGAACACCTGTGGACATGACATTGAAGGGGCCCATCAGCCCAGTGAGTGCAGGGAGGAGCCTTGACACCTGTGGACATGACATTGAAGGGGCCCATCAGCCCAGTGAGTGCAGGGAGGAGCCTTGACACCTGTGGACATGACATTGAAGGGGCCCATCAGCCCAGTGAGTGTAGGGAGGAGCCTTGACACCTGTGGACATGCCATTGAAGGGGCCCATCAGCCCAGTGAGTGTAGGGAGGAGCCTTGACACCTGTGGACATGATATTGAAGGGGCCCATCAGCCCAGTGAGTGCAGGGAGGAGCCTTGACACCTGCACATCCCCTTCACTTAAAAATAGCCATCAGGGGCTCGGCTTTAATCTGCTGTATACCCACGTTTAGCACATCAGACACATTTTTGGGGGAAACTTTCAGACACATTTTTTCACATACATTTTCCACGTGCTTCTCCCTCGTAAAAATAAAAAATCACCACGTGCCATTATCCCCCCCATTAATTTACACCACTCTCAACTACATCTCGTCTCTCATCCAGGGACCAACCCTGCATAGCATCAGAAGCAAACCAGCAGTAGGATGCAGGGTGCTAAATACTAGAGATATCCCTCTAGTGGTGTGGGGGCTGTTCTTTGGCAAAGTGGGTGGGGTTATATCCTTCCTATTTGGCCCTGTCCGGGGGTATCATCGGATGGGGCCACAGCGTCTCGTGACCCCTCCTGTCTCAGCCTCCAGTATTTATGCTGCAGTAGTTTGTGTCGGGGGCTCGGGTCAGTCTGTTATATCTGGAGTGCTTCTCCTGTCTTATCCAGTGTCCTGTGTGAATTTAAGTATGCTCTCTCTAATTCTCTCTTTCTCTTTTTCTCTCGGAAGACCTGAGCCCTGGGACCATGCCTCAGGACTACCTGGCATGATGACTCCTTGCTGTCCCCAGTCCACCTGGCCGTGCTGCTGCTCCAGTTTCAACTGTTCTGCCTGTGATTATTATTATTTGACCATGCTGGTCATTTATGAACATTTGAACATCTTGGCCATGTTCTGTTATAATCTCCACCCGGCACAGCAAGAAGAGGACTGGCCACCCCTCATAGCCTGGTTCCTCTCTTGGTTTCTTCCTAGGTTTTGGCCTTTCTAGGGAGTTTTTCCTAGCCACCGTGCTTCTACACCTGCATTGCTTGCTGTTTGGGGGTTTAGGCTGGGTTTCTGTACAGCACTTTGAGATATCAGCTGATGTACGAAGGGCTATATAAATACATTTGATTTGATTCGATTTTATGTTGCTGGAATGAATGTACCAAACCTTGAAACTAGAAAACAAAAGGCAGCGAAAACAAAGGCCAGAGTAACATAACTAAAGATTGGGAATATTGCAGAAAAGAGGGAGGCATTTTAATCATGTTAGCATTTTAAAAAATCACAGAAAACTTTTTGTTGCATCCATTTACAAATAATTTCTTCTCTTATTGAGGGATGGGGCTGGAGAAATGCAAACACTAATATGTATAGACTACTTACTAGACTATGGATGCAAGGAATGATCATCCATGTTTTTGGCTATACAGTGTTTGTTTACATTTGTTTACAAATATTGGAATAAAACAATCTTATATTTTGGGATCTGATGGGGTACAACAGTTGAACTAAGCTCATGAGGCATTTTTACATTATATTCTTCAAGATTCAATTGGTACATATACTTTATAAGTCCAATGGATGTAGCAACTAAGGATTGTCCCTTTAACAGGCAGTGAACTTCATACAACAGAACTACAGTATTGTCACGTTCTGACCTTTATTTCCTTTGTTTTGTCATTATTTAGTATGGTCAGGGCGTGAGTTGGGGTGGGCAGTCTATGTTTGTTTTTCTATGATTTGGGGATTTCTATGTTTCGGCCGAGTATGGTTCTCAATCAGAGGCAGGTGTCATTAGTTGTCTCTGATTGAGAATCATACTTTGGTAGCCTGGGTTGCACTGTTTGTTTAGGGGGGGGGGGTGATTGTCTATGTTGATTTGCTTGTTTCAGTGCAGTTCGCATTAGCTTCATGGTTGTTATTTCATTTATTGTTTTGGTATAGGGTTTCAGTGTTCCTGTCTCTGTGTTTGCACCAGATAGGGCTGTTTAGGTTTTCTCACGTTTATTGTTTTGTTAGTCTATTCATATATAGTTTTCTTTATTAAAGAACCATGAACAGAAACCACTCTGCATTTTGGTCCTCCGATCCATCTCGCCTCTCTTCTTCAGATGAAGAGGAGGACGACCGTGACAGAATCACCCACCAACCAAGGACCAAGCGGCGTGGTAAAGGACAGCAGCGGCAGCAGCAACAACAGCGGCCAGCATCACAGGACTCCTGGACATGGGAAGAGATATTGAATGGAGAGGGACCCTGGGCACAGGCTGAGGAATATCGCCGCCCCAATGCAGAGCTGGAGGCAGCAAAAGCTGAGCGGCTGCGAGATGAGGAGGCAGCGCGACAGGTACGAGAGGCAGCCCCCAAAATGTTTTGCGTGGGGGCAGACGAGGGCGCCAGTACGTGCCCATAGCCCGGTGCGCTATATGGCAGCCCCCCGAAAGTGCCATGCGAGTGTGGGCATTGAGCCAGGGTGTATGGTGCTAGCTCAGCGTGTCTGGTCGCCGGTACGCCGTTACGGGCCAGGGTATCCTGCGCCGG
The DNA here is from genome assembly GCF_023373465.1 of Oncorhynchus keta. Taxonomy (NCBI): domain Eukaryota; kingdom Metazoa; phylum Chordata; class Actinopteri; order Salmoniformes; family Salmonidae; genus Oncorhynchus; species Oncorhynchus keta. The sequence goes on along the minus strand of NC_068442.1, from coordinate 28,903,805 downwards.
CTCTGCGTGCTGTGTCTCAGGGGCGCTGGGAGGGTGCAGTGCGTCCTATGCCTGCGCTCTGCTCGTGCTGGGCAAATGTGGGAGTGGAGCCTAAGGGAGAGGTGCGCGTAGTAGGCACTAGATCTCCCGTGCTGACCCACAGCCCGGTTCAACCTGTGCCTGCATTCTGGAGGGTCCGGGCTAGAGTAGTTATCCATCCTGGGGAAGTGGTGCCAAGGCTGCGCACCAGAGCTCCAGTGCTCCCCCACAGCCCGGTCCTTCAGGTGCCTCCTCCTAACACCAAGCCTCCTGAAGGTCTCCCCAGCCTGGTGGTTCCTGGGGCAGCCCCACGCACCAGGCTGTCTCTCTGTCTCCTCCCTACAGGTGGTCCCGCCTGTCCTGCGCTGCCGGAGTCTCCCGCCTGTCCTGCGCTGCCGGAGTCTCCCGCCTGTCCTGCGCTGCCGGAGTCTCCCGCCTGTCAGGCACTGCCGGACCCAGGCTGGATAACTACTCTAGCCTGGACCCTCCAGAGTGCAGGCACAGGTTGAACCGGGCTGTGGGCCAGTATAGTTTTCTTTATTAAAGAACCATGAATAGAAACCACTCTGCATTTTGGTCCGCCTCAAGAAAACCGTTACAAGTATGTTGCCATTTGAATGTGATTCATTAACCTCCCCCCTAAACATTTATTCTGTCCACTGTTCTGCGATGTCAAAAAATATATTGACAGATGCTTCGTAAACAGCAGGTGTTAACTAACAGTGAAATGCAGAAATAAAGAAAATAGAGAAATAATAGAAAAGTAAAACACGTAATAATAATAATGTGCAGGGGTACAAGATAATTGACGTAGACATGTACATCACCAGTCAAAATTGTGGATACACTTACTCATTCTCTCAACCAGCTTCACCTGGAATGCTTTTCCAACAGTCTTGCTGAGCACTTGTTGGATGCTTTTCCTTCACTCTGCTGTCCAACTCATCGCAAACCATCTCAACTAGGTTGAGGTCAGGTGATTGTGGAGTCCAGGTCATCTGATGCAGCACTCCATCACTCTCTTTCTTGGTCAAATAGCTCTGACACAGCCTGGAGGTGTGTTTGGTCATTGTCCTGTTGAAAAACAAATGATGGTCCACTAAGCGCAACCCAGATGGGATGGCGTATCACTGCAGAATGCTGTGGTAGCCATGCTGGTTAAGTGTACCTTAAATAAATCAGACAGTTTCACCAGCAAAGCACCACCACACCATCACACCTCCAACTCCATGCTTCATGGTGGGAACCTCGCATGCAAAGATCATCCGTTAATTTGGACTCATCAGACCAAAGGACAGATTTCTACCGGTCTAATGTCCATTGCTCATGTTTCTTGGCCCAAGCAAGTCTCTTCTTCTTGTTGGTGTCCTTTAATTGTGTTTTTTCTGCAGAAATTCGACCATGAATGTTGATTTTGAGATGTGTCTGTTACTTGAACTCCGTGAATCATTTATTTGGACTGGTAACTCTAATGAACTTATCCTCTGCAGCAGAGGTAACTCTGCATCTTCCTTTCCTGTGGCGGTCCTCATAAAAGCCAGTTCCATCATAGTGCTTGATGGTTTTCTCACAACAGGCCTAATTATATGAGTCATGCCAGATGTTATGACATATTATAAACTGGGTGGCTCGAGCCCTGACTAGCGATTGGCTGACAGCCGTGGTATATCAGACCCTATACCACGGGTATGACAAAACATGCATTTGTACTGCTCTAATTACATTGGTAATCAGTTTATAATAGCAATAATGCACCTCGGGGGTTTGTGGTAACTGAACATTTGCTATCTAACAGAGTGTCCTCATTGAAAACATCTGAAGTTCTTCAAAGGTAAATGATTTTATTTGAATTCTTTTCTGGTTTTTGTGGAAAATGTTGCATGCTGAATGCTAATGCTAAATGGTATGTTAGCCATCAATACTGTTACACAAATGCTTGTTTTGCAATGGTTGAGAAGCATATTTTGAAAATCTGAGATGACAGTGTTGTTAACAATAGGCTAAGCTTGAGAGCAAATAGATTAATTTAATTTCATTTGCGATTTTCATGAATAGTTAATGTTGCGTTATGGTAATGAGCTTGAGGCTGTATTCACGATCCCGGATCCGGGATGGCTCGACGCAAGAAGTTAAAGCTAATCTGAAGATGGTGCTGGCTAAAGCTAAAACTGGCGGGTGTAGAGAGTATAGAGATATTGCTATCCACGTCGGCACCAACGATGTTAGGATGAAACAGTCAGAGCTCACCAAGCGCAACATAGCTTCAGCGTGTAAATCAGCTAGAAAGATGTGTCGGCATCGAGTAATTGTCTCTGGCCCCCTCCCAGTTAGGGGGAGTGATGAGCTCTACAGCAGAGTCTCACAACTCAATCGCTGGTTGAAAGCTGTTTTCTGCCCCTCCGAAAAGATAGAATTTGTAGATAATTGGCCCTCTTTCTGCGATTCACACACAAACAGGACCAAGCCTGACCTGCTGAGGAGTGATGGACTCCATCCTAGCTGGAGGGATGCTCTCATCTTATCTACCAACATAGACAGGGCTCTAACTCCTCTAGCTCCACAATGAAATAGGGTGCAGGCCAGGCAGCAGGCTGTTAGCCAGCCTGCCAGCATACTGGAGCCTGCCACTAGCACAGTCAGTGTAGTCAGCTCAGCTATCCCCATTGAGACCGTGTCTGTGTCTCTACCTAGGTTGGGCAAAACTAAACATTAGCAATCTCACTAGGATAAAGACCTCCTCCATTCCTGTCATTATTGAAAGAGATCATGATACCTTACATCTCAAATTAGGGCTACTTAATGTTAGATCCCTTACTTCAAAGGCAATTATAGTAAATTAACTAATCACTGATCATAATCTTGATGTGATTGGCCTGACTGAAACATGGCTTAAGCCTGATGAATTTACTGTGTTAATTGAGGCCTCACCTCCTGGCTACACTAGTGACCATATCCCGCAAAGGCGGAGGTGTTGCTAACATTTACGATAGCAAATTTCAATTTACAAAAAACAAAATGACGTTTTCATCTTTTGAGCTAGTCATGAAATCTATGCAGCCTACTCAATCACTTTTTATAGCTACTGTTTACAGGCCTCCTGGGCCATATACAGCGTTCCTCATTGAGTTCCCTGAATTCCTATCGGGACCTTGTAGTCATAGCAGATAATATTCTAATCTTTGGTGACTTTAATATTCACATGGAAAAGTCCACAGACCCACTCCAAAAGGCTTTCGGAGCCATCATCGACTCAGTGGGTTTTGTCCAACATGTCTCTGGACCTACTCACTGTCACAGTCATGCTCTGGACCTAGTTTTGTCCCATAGAATAAATGTCGTGGATCTTAATGTTTTTCCTCATAATCCTGGACTATCGGACCACCATTTTATTACGTTTGCAATTGCAACCAATAATCTGCTCCGACCCCAAACAAGGAACATCAAAAGTCGTGCTATAAATTGACAGACAACACAAAGATTCCTTGATGACCTTCCAGACTCCTCTGTCTACCCAAGGACGCCAGAGGACAAAAATCAGTTAACCACCTAACTGAGGAACTCAATTTAACCTTGCGCAATACCCTAGATGCAGTTGCACCCCTAAAAACTAAAAACATTTCTCATAAGAAACTAGCTCCCTGGTATACAGAAAATACTCGAGCTCTGAAGCAAGCTTCCAGAAAATTGGAACGGAAATGGCGGCACACCAAACTGGGAGTCTTCCGACTAGCTTGGAAAAACAGTACCGTGCAGTATCGAAGAGCCCTTACCGCTGCTCGATCATTCTATTTTTCCAACTTAATTGAGGAAAATAAGAACAATCCGAAATTCCTTTTTGATACTGTCGCAAAGCTAACTTAAAAGCATCATTCCTCAAGAGAGGATGGCTTTCACTTCAGCAGTAATAAATTCATGAACTTCTTTGAGGAAAAGATCATGATTATTAGAAAGCAAATTACGGACTCCTCTTTAAATCTGCGTATTCCTTCAAAGCTCAGTTGTCCTGAGTCTGCACAACTCTGCCAGGACCTAGGATCAAGAGAGACACTCAAGGGTTTTAGTACTATATTCCTTGACACAATGATGAAAATAATCATGGCCTCTAAACCTTCAAGCTGCATACTGGACCCTATTCCAACTAAACTACTGAAAGAGCTGCTTCCTGTGCTTGGCCCTCCTATGTTGAACATAATAAACGGCTCTCTATCCACCGGATGTGTACCAAACTCACTAAAAGTGGCAGTAATAAATCCTTGAAAAAGCCAAACCTTGACCCAGAAAATATAAAAAACTATCGGCCTATATCGAATCTTCCATTCCTCTCATAATGTTTAGAAAAAGGCTGTTGCGCAGCAACTCACTGCCTTCCTGAAGAAAAACAATGTATACGAAATGCTTCAGTCTGGTTTTAGACCCCATCATAGCACTGAGACTGCACTTGTGAAAGTGGTAAATTACCTTTTAATGGCATCAGACCGGGACTCTGCATCTGTCCTCATGCTCCTAGACCTTAGTGCTGCTTTTGATATCATCGATCACCACATTATTTTGGAGAGATTGGTCTACACGGACAAGTTCTGTTCTGGTTTAGATCTTATCTGTCGGAAAGATATCAGTTTGTCTCTGTGAATGGTTTGTCCTCTGACAAATCAACTGTAAATTCTGGTGTTCCTCAAGGTTCCGTTTTAAGACCACTATTGTTTTCACTATATATTTTACCTCTTGGGGATGTCATTCGAAAACATTGTTAACTTTCACTGCTATGCAGATGACACAGCTGTACATTTCAATGAAACATGGTGAAGCCCCAAAATTGCCCTCGCTAGAAGCATGTGTTTCAGACATAAGGAAGTGGATGGCTGCAAACGTTCTACTTTTAAACTCAGACAAAACAGAGATGATTGTTCTAGGTCCCAAGAAACAAAGATATCTTCTGTTGAATCTGACAATTAATCTTAATGCTTGTACAGTCGTCTCAAATAAAACTGTGAAGGACCTCAGCGTTACTCTGGACCCTGATCTCTCTTTTGAAAAACATATCAAGACTGTTTCAAGGACAGCTTTTTTTCCATCTACGTACCATTGCAAAAATCAGAAACTTTCTGTCCAAAAATTATGCAGAAAAATTAATCCATGCTTTTGTCACTTCTAGGTTAGACTACTTCAATGCTCTACTTTCCGGATACCCGGATAAAGCACTAAATAAACTTCAGTTAGTGCTAAATACGGCTGCTAGAATCCTGACTAGAACCAAAAAATGTGATCATATTACTCTAGTGCTAGCCTCCCTACACTAGGTTCCTGTGAAGGCAAGGGCTGATTTCAAGGTTTTACTGCTAACCTACAATGCATTACATGGGCTTGCTGCTACCTATCTCTCTGATTTGGTCCTGCCATACATATCTACACGTACGCTACGGTCACAAGACGCAGGCCTCCCATTTGTCCCTAGAATTTCTAAGCAAACAGGTGGAGGCAGGGCTTTCTCCTATAGAGCTCCATTTTCATGGAATGGTCTGCCTACCCATGTGAGAGACGGAAACTCGGTCTCAACCTTTAAGTCTTTACTGAAGTGGGTCATATGATTGAGTGTAGTCTGGCCCAGGAGTGTGAAGGTGAACGGAAAGGCTCTGGAGCAACGAACCGCCCTTGCTGTCTCTGCCTGGCCGGTTCCCCTCTTTTCACTGGGATTCTCTGCCTCTAACCCTATTACAGGGGCTGAGTCACAGGCTTACTAGGGCTCTTTCATACCATCCCTAGGAGGGGTGCGTCACTTGAGTGGGTTGAGTCACTGATGTGATCTTCCTGTCTGGGTTGGCGCCCCCCCTTGGATTGTGCCGTGGTAGAGATCTTTGTGGGCTATACTCGGCCTTGTCTCAGGATGGTAAGTTGTTGTTTGAAGATATCCCTCCAGTGGTGTGGGGGCTGTGCTTTGGCAAAGTGGGTGGGGTTGTATCCTTCCTGTTTTGCCCTGTCCGGGGGTGTCATCGGATGGGACCACAGTGTCTCCTGACCCCTCCTGTCTCAGCCTCCAGTATTTATGCTGCTGTAGATTGTGTCGGTGGGCTAGGGTCAGTTTGTTATATCTGGAGTCCTTCTCCTGTCCTATCCGGAGTCCTGTGTGAATTTAATTCTCTCTCTCTAATTCTCTCTTTCTCTCTTTCTTTCTTTCTCTCTCTCGGAAGACCTGAGCCCTAGGACCATGCCTCAGGACTACCTGACATGATGACTCCTTGCTGCCCCCAGTCCACCTGGCCGTGCTGCTACTCCAGTTTCAACTGTTCTGCCTGCGGCTATGGAACCCTGACCTGTTCACTGTGATTACTATTATTTGACCATGCTGGTCATTTATGAACATTTGAACATCTTGGCCATGTTCTGTTATAATCTCCACCCGGCACAGCCTGGTTCCTCTCTAGGTTTCTTCCTAGGTGTAAGAAGGGCTATATATTTAAATTTGATTTGATTTGTCTATTGTTGTGACTAAGATGAAGATAATATCAAATTGTATGACTAATTTATGCAGAAATCCAGGTAATTCCAAAGGGTTCACATACCTTTTCTTGCCACTGTAGAAGGAAAAGCTGTGTACATTTGCAAATACTGTGCCAAATCATATGTGAAGAATGCAACAAAGATGCAGAATCATCTGGCCAAGGGCATAAAGTTCCCTCAGTGCTCACAACAAGAAACCTCTGACAAAAGTCCCTCTACTTCTATTCAAGGTGAAAATTATGAATCAGCTAGCAACAGCTCCAGGAATAAGAAGTTTTTTTGACTCAATGGAGGAACGAAGTCAGAGAAATGCTGATGAATGTCTTGCATGAGCTGTGTGTGCAACTGGTTCACCTCTGATGCTCACAGACAATGTGTGTTGAAAGAGATTTCTGAATGTTCTTCGCCCAGCATACACCCCTCCAACCAGACATGCTTTGTCTACTCTTTTGCTAGATGCAGAGTTCAACAGAGTTCAAGTGAAGGTCAAGCAAATCATAGAGAAAGCAGACTGTATTGCAATCATCTCTGATGGGTGGTTGAATGTTGATGTGGGCAATGAATAATTAACTACATCATCTCCACCCTTCAACCAGTATTGTACAAGAGCACAGACACAAGGGACAACAGACACACCGGTCTCTACATTGCAGATGAGCTGAAGGCAGTCATCAAAGACTGTGGACCACATAAGGTATTTGCACTGGTGACAGACAATGCTGCGTACATGAAGGCTGCTTGGTCTAAAGTGTAGTCCTACACTCACATCACACCCATTGGCTGTGCTGCTCATGCATTGAATCTGCTCCTCAAGGATGCCATGGCACTGAAAACAATGGATACACTCTGCAAGAGAGCCAAGGAAATGGTTAGGTATGTGAAGGGTCATCAAGTTATAGCAGCAATCTACCTCACCAAGCAAAGTGAGAAGAATAAGAGCACCACATTGAAGCTGGCCAGCAACACCCATTGGGGTGGTGTTGTCATCCAGTTTCCTGGAGGGAAGGAGTCTCTTCAAGAAATGGCCATATCACAGTCTGCCGATATGGACAGCCCCACCAAGAGGATCCTCCTGGATAATGTATTTTGGGAGAGAGTGGAAAGCAGCCTGGAACCTATAGCAGTAGCCATTGCATGGATTGAGGGAGACAATTCCACCCCGTCTGATGTTCAGACTCTGCTTGCAGATGTAAGGGAATAAATCCATACTGCCCACTTCCCTGTTGCTGCAAGCAGAGGAAACTGCAGTTCTGATATACATTAAAAACATTGAAAACTTCTCCCTGAAGCCCATACACAGTGCAGCGCACTTGCCAAGTATGCTGGCAAGAGCATCCTGTCTGGTGCAGAGTTCAACAAGGACTATGGTGTCACCACTACCTGGATGAGGGCAAGGTTATTGGCAGTCTGGCGAAGTACACTTCCAAGCAAGGGCTTTGCGATAGAGATGCCTCAGAGCATAATTGATCCTTGTTTGGGAACACACCCACCAAAGCACGCAACAGGCTGACCAATACAAGGGTTGAAAAATTGGTGTCCATCCGGGCAAATTTTAGGCTTTTTGAGCCTGACAACGAGCCATCCTCAACAAGGTTGGAAAGTGACCGTGAAGATGAGGCCTCAGAGTCTGATGTCGACATTGAGGGGGTCCAGGGAGAAGACATAGAAGCCTGAGAGGAAGACAACCAAAGCTTTAGTTTCTAGATTATCGTTTTTACAGATGTATGTTAAAAGCGTTTTGGGAGATGCGATGGATCATTGGGGATCATTCAATATCCTTTTGGTGTTCAGTGAAATCATCCCAAGTCAACTCATTTAATAAAAGTTAAATTTGTAACTTTTTAAAATTTCTATTTGAAGGATTTCATCATTTGCAAATATGTCTACTTATGATAAGGTAAACGGTTTATGTTTCTGTCTCGATATGGTAAATATATCAATGCAAAAAAACATCTACATTTAAATGGATTATTATTTATTTGCATATATTTCCACTAATTACCATATATTCCCGTTAATTCCCACAGAAAGTTTCCACCTCCTGAATATTCCCCAAAATGTGCAACCCTAGTTATACCCAAGAAGACTCGAGGCTGTAATAGCTGCCAAAGGTGTTTCAACAAAGTACTGAGTAAAGGGTCTGAATACTTATGTAAATGTGATATTTCAGTTTTTTTGAAATAACTAAACTATTTTGGTTTGTCATTATGGGGTATTGTGTATAGATTGATTAGGGGAATAAAATATTTAATCCATTTTAGAATAAGGCTGTAATGTAACAAAATGTGGAAAAAGTTTGACATTCCTATTACCTTTTAGATAGTGTCTTGACCTAATTTGTACAGCAAATAAAGTTGCTACTGTCACCATAAAAAAGTGAATGGTGGGCGTTTTTCAGGTGGCTTTATAATCCATTGTGCACAAACATCTGTTCAAAGTCATTTTTTTATTCACTGTACATTTGGTTGAGTTGTCAACTAACTTAAATTCAACATAAAATCAACAAAAACTTTCACCCTTGACATTGGATTTAGGTTCAGTTGGTGAAAAAAATAAAAAATTCCCTTACTTCCTAATCAGTTTTTCGTGTTCATTAAATGCATAATTATATTTGTTAACATGACGTGGAAACAGCATTGATTCCACCATTTTTTACCCAGTGGGAATGCTGGATCATGTATGCACAGTTTCAAGACAGGTCTGATTTACAGTATAATGGGAAAAGTACATAAGTTGAGCCAAAGGGGTAAGTTGAACAACCCTTGTTTCTAGGAAACCGTACACAAAATGTATTGTTTGACCAAATATTTAGGAAGAGGTCATCATTTAATGGCGTATGTGAAGAGAAAAAACACATGGAAAAAGTGGTAAGCAAGTTAGGTCCAAAAAAAACAGATTTTCACCAAGCAAAATACATTTCCTATGTTAGTATCCAAACCAAAGTAGATCATTTTAAGATAGTTCAATACTGTACATCAGTTGGTGTCTATATGCTTCAATATGAGGTCCTAAATATAGTGTGAAAGTGCATCCTTTTAGCTGTGTGGTCAAAATGGGTGCATCCCAGCCATGCTCAAGGTCCTAAACGATATCATAACCACCATCGATAAAAGACAATACTGTGCAGCCGCCTTCATCGACCTGGCCAAGGCTTTTGACTCTGTCAATCACTGCATTCTGATCGTCAGACTCAACAGCCTTTGTTTCTCAAATGACTGCTTCGCCTAGTTCACCAACTACTTCTCAGATAGTTCAGCGTGTCAAATTGGAGGGCCTGTTGTCCACACCTCTGGCAGTCTATATGGGCGTGCCACAGGGTTCAATTCTCGGGCCGACTCTTTTCTTTGTATACATCACTGATGTCGCTCTTGCTGCTGGTGATTCTCTGATCCACCTCTACATAGACGACACCATTCTGTATACATCTGGCCCTTCTTTGGACACTGTGTTAACAAACCTCCAGACGAGCTTCAATGCCATACAACACTCCTTCCGTGGCCTCCAATTGCTCTTAAATGCAAGTAAAAATAAATGCATGCTCTTCAACTGATCGCTGCCCGCACCCACCCGACCGTCTAACATCACTACGCTGGACAGTTCTGACTTAGAATATGTGGAGAACAACAAATACCTAGGTGACTGGTTAGACTTAAACTCTCCTTCCAGACTCACATTCAGCATCTCCAATCCAAAATCTAGAATCGGCTTCCTATTTCGCAACACAGCACCTTTCACTCATGCTACCAAACATACCCTCATAAAACTGACTATCCTACCTATCCTTGACTTCGGCGATGTCATTTACAAAATAGTCTCCAACACTCTACTCAGCAAATTGGATGTAGTCTATCACAGTGCCATCCGTTTTGTCTCCAAAGCCCCATATACTACCCACCACTGTGACCTGTATGCTCTCGTTGACTGGCCCTCGCTTCATATTCGTCGACAGACCCACTGGTACCAGGTCATCTATAAGTCTTTGCTAGGTAAAGGCCCGCCTTATCTCAGCTCACTGGTCACCATAGCAGCACCCACCCGTAGCACACGTTCCAGCAGGTATATTTCACTGGTCATCCCCAAAGCTAACTCCTCCTTTGGCCACCTTTCCATCCAGTTCTCTGCTGCCAATGACTGGAACGAATTGCAAAAATCACTGAAGTTGGAGTCTTAAATCTCCATCACTAACTTTAAAACCTCTTAGGGAGACTGCGAATTTTCACAGCTTTTTGTTAAAAATCGCGCAACATTTCAGCGCCCTGCTATTCATGCCAGGAATATAGTATATGCATATGATTAGTATGTGTGGATAGAAAACACTCAGACGTTTCTAAAACTGGTTAAATCACGGCTGTGACTATAACAGAACGTGCGTTTCATCGAAAAGTGCAGGAAAATCTGATCACTGAAAATGGGAAAATATATCCATGCGCCACTTCAACCAATTGTTAAAAGTGACCCACATTAAATGGGGCTGAGGTTGCAATACCTACAGCTTCCACACGATGTCAACAGTCTTGTCATTTGTCTCGGATTTGTTTCTTGGTCAAACCGAAACAAGGGAGCCGATTTCTTCCGGTCTCCGACAGGATGTTTTGGTTGAGAAATATCCGGACATGATTTCAAGACGTGGAGCTAAAGAATATACATCGCCCCGTGATCATTTTAAAAGATTATTAACGTTTACTAATACCTAAAGTTGCATTACAAAAGTATTTCGAAGTGTTTTGTGAAAGTTTATCAACTTTTTTAATTTTTAAAAATGACGTTGCGTTATCAAAATCAGTTTTTTCCTTGATTACACAATCTTCATAGATCCATATCTAGGCTATATATGGACAGATTTAATCGAAAAAAAGACCCAAATAAATGTTTATGGGACATCTAGGAGTGCCAAGAAAGAAGCTCGTCAAAGGTAATGAATGTTTTATATTTTATTTCTGCGTTTTGGGTAGCGCCGGCTAACGCAAAATCTGTCGTGTTAGGTGACGTTGCAGTATTTTGGGGGTACATGCTATCAGATAATAGCTTCTCATGCTTTCGCCGAAAAGCATTTTACAAATCTGACTTGGTGGATAGATACACAACGAGTGTAGCTTTAATTCACCACCTTGAATGTGTATTTTAATGAAAGTTTAATGAAAGTTTGAGTTTTATCAAAAACTATAGGTGGCGCTCTGAAATTCCGCTGAGTGATGTTCCTTCATGGGAACTGTATTTGGGGTCATCCTTAAGAAGTTTTAAGCATTAGCAGTCAGAGCAGCTTACTGATCATTGCACCTGTACATAGCCCATCTGTAAATAGCCCACCCACCCACCTACCTCATCCTCATATTGTTATTTATGTTTTTGCTCCTTGACACCCCAGTATCTCTACTTGCACATTCATCTTCTGCACAGCTATCACTCCAGTGTTTAATTGCTAAATTATAATTATGGCCTATTTAATGCCTTACCACCCTAATCTTATTACATTTGCACACACTGTATATAGATTTTTCTATTGTGTTATTGACTGTAAGTTTGTTTATCCCATGTCTAACTCTGTGTTGTTTGTGTCGCACTGCTTTGCTTTATCTTGGCCAGGTCGCAGTTGTAAATGAGAACCTGTTCTCAACTGGCCTTCCCGGTTAAATAAAGGTGAAATAACATTTTAATAAAAATATATATTTCTGTCTTGCGGTTCGTTGAGCCAATGGCAGGATGATCAAATTGAAGTGTTTTATTCCCAGGTGTAATACAGGGGACTATCGATGGGATACGAGGTAACAACAGGGCCTCCTGGCCTATGATAAAAACATACAGTTGAAGTCGGAAGTTTACATACGCTTACGTAGGAGTCAATGAAACTCGTTTTTCAACCACTCCACAAATTTCTTGTAACAAACTATAGTCTTAACAAGTTGGTTAGGACATCTACTTTGTTCATGACACAAGTCATTTTTCTAACAATTGTTTACAGACAGATTATTTCACGTATAATTAATTGTATCACAATTCCAGTGGGTCAGAAGTTTACATACACTAAGTTGACTGTGCCTTTAACAGCTTGGAAAATTCCAGAAAAGGATGCCATAGCTTTAGATGCGTCTGATAGACTAATTGACATCATTTGAGTCAATTGGAGGTGTATTTCAAAGCCTACCTTCAAACTCAGTGCCTCCTTGCTTGACATCATGGGAAAATCTAAAGAAATCCGCCAAGACCTCAGAAAAAAATTTGTAGACCTCCTCAATTTCCAAACGACTGAAGGCACCACATTCATCTGTACAAACAATAATATGCAAGTATAAACACCATGGGACCACGCAGCAGTCATACCGCTCAGGAAGGAGACTCATTCTGTCTCCTAGAGATAAATGTACTTTGGTGTGAAAAGTGCAAATCCATTTCTAAACAACATCTACGGACCTTGTGAAGATGCTGGAGGAAACAGGTACAAAAGTATCTATATCCACAGTAAAACGAGTCCCTATATCAACATAACCTGAAAGACCGCTCAGCAAGGAAGAAGCCACTGCTCCATAACCACCATAAAAAAGCCAGACTACGGTTTGCAACTGCACATGGGGACAAAGTTCGTACTTTTTGGAGAAATATCCTCTGGTCTGATGAAACAAAAAAAAGAACTGTTTGGCCATAATGACCATCGTTATGTTTGGAGGAAAAAGAGGGAGGCTTGCAAGTCGAAGAACATCATCCCAACCGAGAAGCACGGGGTGATTCGCTGCAGGAGGGACTGGTGCACTTCACCAAAGACATGCCATCATGAGGGAGGAAAATTATGTGGATATATTGAAGCAACATTTCATGACATTAGTCAGGAAGTTAAAGCTTGGTCTCAAATGGATCTTCCAAATGGACAATGACCCCAAGCATACTTCCAAAGTTGTAGCAAAATGGCTTAAGGACAACAAAGTCAAGGTATTGGAGTGGCCATCACAAAGCCCTGACTTCAATCCGATAGAAACTGTGTGGACAGAACTGAAAAATCATGTGCGAGCAAGGAGGCCTACAACCCTGATTAAGTTACACCAGCTCTGTCAGGAGGAATGGCCTAAATTCACCCAAATTGTTGTGGGAAGCTTGTGGAAGGCTACCCGAAATGTTTGACCCAAGTTAAACAATTTAAAGGCAATGCTACCAAATACTAATTGAGTGTATGTAAACTTCTGACCCACTGGGAATGTGATGAAAGAAATTAAAGCTGAAATAAATCATTCTCTCTACTATTATTCTGACATTTCACATTCTTAAAATAAAGTTGTGATCCTAACTGACCTAAGACAGGAAATTGTTCCTATGACTAAATATCAGGAATTGTGAAAAACTGAGTTCAAATGTATTTGGCTAAAGTGTATGTAAACTTCCGACTTCAACTGTACTTAAAATTATTAAATGAAAGAAAAGTGATTGTGATTGTGTTGAATTGTGTTTGGGAAGTGGTTTTAAAAAGGGAATGGTAATATGTCTAGCAGTACAGAAATTTGGAGGCGGCTTAACTTACTGTACCTGTCACGCGGCTCAATTTACCCAAGTTGTGCTGAAAAAACATTTTTTTTTGGACAAACTATGATATCAAAACTGTAATGTTTACATGAATTCTGATTATTTTCAGGGATTAACAACATCCTGAAATATATGTACAGTGCCTTCAGATAGTATTCAAAGCTCTTGACTTATTCCACATTTTGTTGTGTTACAGCCTGAATTCAAAATTAAATAAACAGATTTTTTCTCACGCATCTACACGCAATACCCAATAATGACAAAGTGAAAACATGTTTTTAGAAATGTTTGCATATTTATTGAAAATTAATTTCAGAAATATCTAATTTACATAAGTATTCACACCCCTGAGTCAATACTTGTTTGAATCATCTTTGTCAGCGATTGCAGTTGTAGTTACAGTGTAAGTCTCTAAGGACTTTACACACCTGAATTATACAATATTTGTACATTGTTCTTTTTCAAATTGTTCAAGCTCTGTCAAATTGTTTGTTGATCATTGCTCGGCAGCCATTTTCAAATATTGCCAAAGATTTTCAAGCTGATTTAAGTCAAAACTGTAACTAGGCCACTAGTTAATGTCATCTTGGTAAGCAACTCCAGTGTATATTTATCCTTGTGTTTTAGGTTATTGTCCTGCTGAAAAGTTCATTTGTCTCCTAGCATCTGTCGGAAAGCAGACTGAACTAGGTTTTCCTGTAGAATTTTGTTATGCTTAGCTCTCTTCCTTTTTCTTTTTATCCTAAAAAACTCCATAATCCTTGCCGATGAAAAGCATACCCATAACATGATGCAGTTACCACCATGCTTGAAATATGAAGAGTAGTACTCAGTTATGTGTTGTGTTGGATTTGCCCCAAACATAACGTAGTCAGGAGATAAAGTTAATTTCTTTGCCAAATTTTTGGGAGTTTTACATTATTGCTTTATTGCAAACAGGATGCATGTTTTGGAATATTTGTATTCTGTACAAGCTTCCTTCTTTTCTTCCTGTAAATTAGGTTAGTCATTGTGTAGTTACTACAACGTTGTTGATCCATCCTCAGTTTTTCACAATCACAGCCATTAAACTCTGTACTGTAACGGTTTTATTTATTTATCCGTTATCTTTTACCAGGTAATTTGACTGAGAACACATTCTCATTTGCAGCAACGACCTGGGGAATAGTTACAGGGGAGAGGAGGGGGATGAATGAGCCAATTGTAAACTGGGGATTATTAGGTGACCGTGATGGCTTGAGGGCCATATTGGGAATTAAGCCAGGACACCGGGGTTAACACCCCTACTCTTACGATAAGTGCCATGGGATCTTTAATGACCTCAGAGAGTCAGGACACCCGTTTAACGTCCCATCCAAAAGACGTTAAACGGAAAGTCACAATTGGCCTCATGGTGAAATCCCTGAGCGGTTTTCTTCCTCTCCAGCAACTGAGTTAGGAAGGACACCTGTATCTTTGTAGTGACTGAGTGAATTGATACACCATCCAAAGTGTGATTAATAACTTCACCATGCTCAAAGGGATATTCAATATCTATTTTTTTTTTCTTTCCCATCTACCAATAGGTGGTCTTCTTTGCAAGTCATTGGAAAACCTCCCTGGTCTCTGTGGTTGAAACTGTGTTTGATATTTAGTGTATAAATTACACAACGGTTATAAATGAGCCCCCAGGACATATAGAGTCGCTGACACGAGTAACTCACCCCTCTCTTTCTCTCGACTATCTTGTTTTTGAGGAGTTCTACCACAGTGGGTACTGATAGTGGTGAGCTATGCTAGTTTCTGTCATTATTATTGGAGCTGAGAGTGAGAACGCTAGCCCTGTCCAACCCAGGGACACCCCAAGGACACCCCAAGGGCAAGGGGCAGAGAGGGGTGGCTGGGTCTCACCTGGTTTATAGAACCAATGGAGGGTATTGGTGGTGGGAGGTGATGCTGGATCCAGCTCACTTCATTCATCCAGGGGAGACAGTAATTGTTGGCTGGCCAGTAATGAGTCCGGAGGGCCACGAGGGAGCCATCTCATCCCCGGCCCTGGCAGGTGGTCCGACGGGCCTAATGGGGGAGAGTGCAACATCAAGCCTTGCTGCACACACCTGCCTGCTCTGGGCCAACATACACTGGAGAGAGGGGAGAGAGGGAGTAGGGGGACGACAGCCCTCACTTCTTAGGTCATCTTTAGTCATTTCACTGCAGCAGCCAGTTTGAAGTTTTATGAGTGGTATGTACGGGATACGCATGACATGCATCATCCAACAAAATGCTTACTTGCAAGTTCCTTCTCGACAATGCAACAATAAGAAATAATAAAAGATAAGAATACAAACATAAAGTAAATGGCTTGGTAGAATAGAATAAACATTTGAACGTAAATAGAATACAGGAAGGCACAATTTATAGTCCAATATTTACACATGTATGGGGGAAGGGGGGATGGAGGGCAGTGTATAAATTGAGCATTATAAGAAATTTCTGGTAGCAGCAGTTGTGGTGTGTGTGTGTGTGTGTGTGTGTGTGTGTGTGTGTGTGTGTGTGTGTGTGTGTGTGTGTGTGTGTGTGTGTGTGTGTGTGTGTGTGTGTGTGTGTGTGTGTGTGTGTGTGTGTGTGTGTGTGTGTGTGTGTGTGTATGAGTGAATGTGTTGAAAATCAGAGCAGGTGGTCAGTCCAGTTCAAGTGTTCAGCAGTCTGATGGTTTGTAGATAGAAACTGTCTCTGAACCTTTTGGTATCAGGCCTCATGCTCCGATACTGTCTGCCTGATGGTAAGGGAGAGAACAGCTCGTGACTGGGGTGTGTGGGGCCCTTGATGAAGCTGCATGCCTACCTCACAAAACATTTCGAGTAGATGTCCTGGATGGGTGGGAGCACTGTCCCAGTGATGTACTGGGCAATCTTCACTACCCGCTGAAAGCCCTTGCGGTCATGGATGGAGCAATTCCTGTACCAGTCCCGTGATGCAACCTGTCAGGACGCTCTCGATGGTGCAGTGGTAGTATTTGGAGAGGACCCTGGGCAGCATGCCACATTTCTTCAGCCGCCTTAGGAAGTAGAGATGCTTTTGCGCCCTCTTGACAAGACTGGTGGTGTTGTTGGTTCAAGCGACAAGTCCTCGGTGATGTGGATGCCAAGGAACTTAAAACTTGTGACTCTACTGCTGTTCCGTTGATGTGGATAGGGGCATGTTTCCGTCTTCTGTTTCCGTCTCTTCTTGAAGTCAACAAGCAACTCCTTTGTTTTGCTGACTTTGAGAGTGGTTGTTGTCATGACACCACAACGCCAGATCATTTACCAGCTCTCTATAGACAGACTCGTGGTTGTTGGTTATCGGGCCTAAAACCGTGGTGTTGTCAGCAAACAGGCATGAACAGGGAGTACAGCAGAGGACTGAGGACACACCCCTTGGGAACCCCTGTGTTAATAGTCAATGTGGATGAGATGTTGTTGCCAATCCTCACAGCCTGTGGTGTGCCCGTCAGGAAGTTCAGGATCCAGTTGCAGAGGGTGGTCTCCAGACCCAAGGCTCTGAGCTTGGTGTTGAGCTTGGAGGAAACCATAGTGTTGAATGCTGAACTGTAGTCAATGAACCGCATTCTCACATAGGTGTTACTCTTGTCCAGATGTGTTACGGCCGTGTGAATAGCGATGGAAATGGCATCTTCCATGGATCTGTTTGAGCCGCAGGCAAATTGGAGTGGGTCCAGTGTGCCTGGCCTGCTGGCCTTGATGTGGGCCATGACCAGCCTCTCGAAGCACTTCATGTTGACCGAGGTTAGCGCGATGGGCGATAGTCATTTGGTCATGTCACCTTGTTTTTTGGGGCACTGTGACAATGGTGGTCTCCTTAAAGCAGGTGGGGGCTACAGCCTGGGACAGGGACAGGTTGAAGATGTTAGAGAATACACTGGTCAGCACACACTCTGAGGATAAGTCCAGGGATGCCATCTGGGCCGGTGACTTTGTGAGTATTCACTCTTTTGAGAGTTTTCCTTGTGTCACCTGGTCATCCGGAGCAGCAAGAGTCTTCCTGGATGGCTCTGTATTGTCTGCCTTGAAGCAAGCGTAAAATATGTTAAGCTCGTCCGGGAGGGAGATTTCGGTGGACAACACACAGCTGAAATGTCCTTTGTAGTTTGTGATAGTCTGTAGTCCTTGCCACATGCGACGCATGTCTGTGTTGTCACAGATCAATTCAAGTTTGAGTCTGTATTGTCTTTTTGCATCCCTAATGGATTTGCAGAGATTGTACCTGCTTGCCTTGCACACATCGCACGTCACCAATTCGTCAGGGTTTGTTCTGCTGACATTGAAGGCTGCAGTATGGACTTTCAGCATTGTAAAGATACCTCCATTCATCTAGGATTTTTGGTTGGGGTATGTCTGGATTGTTATTGTGCGTACAACATTATCAACACATTTCCTAATGAAGCCAGTGACTGACAATATACATTCCTCAATGTTAATGGATGAGTCCTGGGTAGATGAATCTTTGAACATATTTCAATCAGTATTCTCAAAACAATCCTGCAGCCTCATCTGTCCAGTGCTTCACTATTTTCTGTTCTGCTTGTAGGCGGGGAGTGGGAACAGAGAGATGTGATCTGATTGGCCGAAGTGGGGGTGGGGGATGGTTTTACTTTCCCTGACAGCAGAAACTAAAGCCATGCAATGGATTTTGTATTTATTTTGACGATAACCATTGAACAGCTTTAAGGATGAACTATTAGAGATGTTAAAAGAAGATTTTATTCCAGCCACAGATTGGGGGTTTATGAATGCTGATTTTGTTGAAAACAGGACAAGCCTGTAAAAAAAACAGATATTATCTCTCAAATAAATTCACATATAGAACATGGCCATATAGATCAATGCCCTCTCATCCCATCCTTTCGCAATGGAGCTTTATCTCACGGAATGCCCACAATTCAAAGCATGACTAGCTCTTTAACCAGTCCCAGTGGCTCTAAGCTTCTCTGTCATCTCTCCCATTAGCTCTTATTATGGCTGATGCTGCATAGCGTAGACATGTGCAGCCATCTGGTAATTCTGGAAAATGCCAGAAGGGACACCTTTTATTGGGGTTGGATAGTCCACAAAAATGTATATACTGAACAGAAATATAAACACAACAAGTGTTGGTCTCATGTTTCATGAGCTAAAATAAAAGATCCCAGAAATGTTCCTTGCAACAAATATGTTTACATCCCTCTTAGTGAGCATTTCTGCTTTGCCAACATAATCCATTCACCCGACAGGTGGGGCATATCAAGAAATTGATAAAACAGCATTATCATTACCCAGGCTCACCTTGTGCTGGGGACTTCAAATACATTTTCACAACACAAAGCCACAGATAAGTTTTGAGGGAGCGTGCAATTGGCAAGCTGGCTGTAGGAATGTCCACCAGTGCTGTTGCCAGAGAATTGAATGTCCATTTTTCGACCATAAGCCACCTCCAAAGTCATTTTAGAGAATTTGGCAATAAGTCCAACGGGCCTCACAACCACAGACCATGTGTAACTATACCAGCCCTGGATCTCGACAACCGACTTCTTCGACGCCGGGATCGTCTGAGACCAGCCACCTGGACATGATGAAACTGAAGCTTGTGTGCGTTTTAGAGAGTCTACTATTTTGTTATTGGTGACATATTAGTTTGTAGCTCCAATGGTTCGGTCTGGACATTCGTTTTTTTTCCAAACTTCAAGATTGCGTCGATCACGTGGACTGGGATATGTTCCGGATAGTGTCGGACAATAACATTGATGAATACGCTGATTCGGTGAGCGAGTTTATTAGCAAGTGCATCAGTGATGTTGTACCCTCAGCGTCTGTTAAAACATTCCCCAACCAGAAACCGTGGATTGATGGCAGCATTCGCGCAAAACTGAAAGCGTGAACCACTGCTTTTAATCAGGGCAAGGTGACCGGAAACATGACTGAAAACAAACAGTGTAGCTATTCCCTCAGACATGAGAGGCATGTGGCAGGGTCTACAGTCAATCATGGACTACAAAAGGAAATCCAGCCCCGTCGCGGACCACGATGTCTTGCTCCCAGACAGACTAAACAACTTCTTTGCCCACTTTGAGGACAACACAGTGCCACGGACACGGCGCGCTACCAGAACCTGTGTCTTCTCTTTAACTGCAGCCAACGTGAGTAAAACATTTAAACGTGTTAACCCTCGCAGGGCTGCCAGCCCAGACGGCATCCCCAGCCGCGTCCTCAGAGCATGCGCAGACCAGCTGGCTGGTGTGTTTACAGACATATTCAATCAAACCTTATCCCAGTCTGTTGTTCCCACATGCTTCAAGAGGGCCACCATTGTTCCTGTTCCCAAGAAAGCTAAGGTAACTGAGCTAAATGACTATTGCCCCGTAGCACTCACTTCCGTCATCATGAACGGCTTTGAGAGACTAGTCAAGGACCATATCACCTCCACCCTACCTGATACCCTAGACCCACTCCAATTTGCTTACCGCCCCAATAGGTCCACACATGACGCAATCGCAATCACACTGCACACTGCCCTAACCCATCTGTACAAAAGGAATACCTATGTAAGAATGCTGTTCATCGCCTACAGCTCAGCATTTAACACCATAGTACCCTCCAAACTTGTAATTAAGCTCGAGACCCTGGGTCTCAACCCCGCCCTGTGCAACTGGGTCCTGGACTTCCTGACGGGCCGCCCCCAGGTGGTGAGGGTAGGTAACAACATCTCCACCCCGCTGATCCTCAACACTGGGTCCCCACAAGGGGGCATTCTTAGCTCTCTCCTGTACTCCCAGTCCACTCATGACTGCGTGGCCATGCACGTCTCCAACTCAATCATCAAGTTTGCAGACGACACTACAGTGGTAGGCTTGATCACCAACAACGATGAGACGGCCTACAGGGAGGAGGTGAGGGCCCTCGGAGTGTGGTGTCAGGAAAACAACCTCACACTCAATGTCAGTAAACAAAGGAGATGATCGTGGGCTTCAGGAAACAGCAGAGGGAGAAGCCCCCTATCCACATTGATGGGACAGTAGTGGAGAGGGTCAAAAGTTTTAAGTTCCTCGGGGG
Source organism: Oncorhynchus keta (assembly GCF_023373465.1). Lineage (NCBI taxonomy): Eukaryota > Metazoa > Chordata > Actinopteri > Salmoniformes > Salmonidae > Oncorhynchus > Oncorhynchus keta. Next base: position 28,882,719 of record NC_068442.1, on the reverse strand, counting down.
ACACATCACGGACAAACTGAATTGGTCCACCCACACAGACAGCGTGGTAAAGAAGGTGCAGCAGCTCCTCTTCAACCTCAGGAGGCTGAAGAAATTTGGCTTGTCACCAAAAACACTCACAAACTTCTACAGATGCACAATCGAGAGCAACCTGTCGGGCTGTATCACCGCCTGGTACGGCAACTGCTCCGCCCACAACCGTAAGGCTCTCCAGAGGGTAGTGAGGTCTGCACAACGCATCACCGGGGGCAAACTACCTGCCCTCCAGGACACCTACACCACCCGATGTTACAGGAAGGCCAAAAAGATCATCAAGGACAACAACCACCCGAGCCACTGCCTGTTCACCCCGCTATTATCCAGAAGGCGAGGTCAGTACAGGTGCATCAAAGCTGGGACCGAGAGACTGAAAAACAGCTTCTATCTCAAGGCCATCAGACTGTTAAACAGACATCACTAACATTGAGTGGCTGCTGCCAATATACTGACTAATCTCTAGCGACTTTAATAATGAAAAATGTATGTAATAAATGTTTCACCAGCCACTTTAAATAATGCCACTTTATATAATGTTTACATTAGTCATCTCATATGTATACGTATATTGTACTCTGTACCATCTACTGCATCTTGCCTATGCCGTTCGGCCATTGCTCATTCATATATTTTTATGTACAATCTTATTCATTCCTTTATACTTGTGTGTAGAAGGTAGTGGTTGTAAAATTGTTAGGTTAGATTACTTGTTAAGAATTACTGCATGGTTGGAACTAGAAGCACATGAATTTCGCTACACTCGCATTAACATCTGCTAACCATGTGTATGTGACAAATAAAATGTGATTTGATTTGATTTAAGACGGCTGCCGTAAAGTGTGTGGACATCGTAGAGCCAAACAACCGATTCTGTCATGTACATGAGTCTCCCCTTTCAATATTGGTGACATATTAGCTCATACCTCATGCTGTTTGTGTTTTACAGACAAGGATTTTCTTGCCCGGATCATCTCATGTGTAGAAAAAGGTCCCATGTTATGGAATAGGTGCATTGTGCGTGGTGATGTGGGCTGGTGTAGCTAAAATGCCGGAGCTGAATTTCTGTCCCAGTCTGCCTGAGTGTAAGGCTGCTCATTAGCACAGGTCACGGTTCCACAGGGAGACGTTAGATACGTTAGTCTGGTGAGATGTTCATGTACTGGGTCTCCCCTCACTGGGTCTCAGAAGAGCATACAGCTATGGAATGTCACTAAAGAGAGTTGACAGACGACAGGTGGTTAGAGCATTGGGCCTGTAACCGAAAGGTTTCTAGATCGAATCCCTGAGCTGACAAGGCAAAAATCTGTTTTTCTGCCCCTGAACAAGGCAATTAACCCACTATTCCTAGGCTGTCATTGTAAATGAGCATTTGTTCTTAACTGAATTGCCTGGTTTAAAAAATTAAAAAACAGACACCAGTGTTAGTCAGAGATGGTGATCATAGCCAATCCTCTAGTCACACTAACCCATAGGCACATCCACCAGCCACCCAGGGTCCAAGAAATACAAATGCATGTGCACTTAATCATTCAAATATGGTAGAGTTACTGTAAACACACATTTACATTTTCTGACTGTAACCATCTAGCATGTCTCTGAATAATGGCATATCTCTTAGTTGTCGCAGATTTGGAATTCCTCCCTGTATTTACACTAAGAGAGAGAGAGAGAGAGAGAGAGAGAGAGAGAGAGAGAGAGAGAGAGAGAGAGAGAGAGAGAGAGAGAGAGAGAGAGAGAGAGAGAGAGAGAGAGAGAGAGAGAGAGAGGCAGAGAGATCAACAGATGGCAGCTCAGCTCTGCAGATGAGGCGCACTGCAGGCAGCACCATCCTCTGCAGTCATCCACGGCGCCCCCTCCTGTAGTCTCTAATTACTGCGGCCTGGCCTCTGCCCCTCAGCCATTCCCTAGGGGCCACAGGAGGGCCGGCTAGGCCTGGATACCAGACATCATGACTCAGCCGCCTAGTGGAGCACTGTGGACAGGTGCCATGAAGGGGGGATGTATGGCATCAGTGTTTGTGTGAGGTTCCATCCGGTGCCACACGCAGGAATCTTACACTCCCCGGATGCATGGCCTACACTCCACATGCTTTCACACACACAGTCACCTCTCACATAGAGGCTTGCCCAGGCCTCCTCTCGTATGATCTCTCTCATTTCCTGCTAGGGGTTTTCAGGTCATCAAAGGTCTCTAGCTGTTTTTGGAGAATGTGATACTTTTATATAATCAGTTGTGTACTGATATTCCAGAACTTCAATAACATATGGGATATATTTTTGTTGGTGCCTGTGCCTGTGAATATACTGTGCAGTGGTATCAGTAGAACAGACTGAGAGGGTGGAGTGGGATGCTAAATCCTCCAAGTCCAGACAGAGGATGGAGAGGGGGTGGGGGGTGAAAGAAAACTAGAGAAATATATATATATATATATATATATATATATATATATATATAGAGAGAGAGAGAGACCCCCGACCCCCTGCTGGCCCCAGGTCCAGGTCAGCTGTTTGCACAGGTCTCCTCTATCCACAGTGTATGGGTCTGGATGACCTGGCCACACCTGCTTGGGGAGGAAGGGAGAGGGGGAGGAAGGTGAGGGAGAGGGAGAGGGGGATGGGTTGAGGACCATAGACCACAGACAGGTTACAGTAAATGAGGCACATTAATAATGTGTGTCAGCAGGTTTGGAGAGAAGAGTAGGAGCAGGCCAGGCCAGGCTATGGGACTGATTTAGAGACAGGGCTGGAGGCTCACACTCTGGGAGACAAAAGCTAAGGAGTGACAAAGCTAATGCAAATATTACATTTATAAACATACTTATTTAATGTCTCAGGGGAGGTCCAAGCATGTGATCTTGGCATGTGAGTTAATCATACTATACTGTACTATAATGGTTGCCAGACGATCTCTCTCTGCATCACGGTGTTGAGGTAAGTTCCCTGTCCTTCTCTCTTCCTCGCAATCGCTATCGTTATCTTTCTCTATCCTTCTCTCTCTGTCTCTCTCTCACCTCTCTCTCTCACCTCTCTCACCTCTCTCTCTCACTTCTCTCTCTCTCTCTCTCACTTCTCTCTCTCTCACCTCTCTCACCTCTCTCTCTCACTTCTCTCTCTCTCTCTCTCACCTCTCTCTCTCTCTCTCTCTCTCTCTCTCTCTCTCACTTCTCTCTCTCTCTCTCTCCTCTCTCTCTCTCTCTCTCTCTCTCTCTCTCTCTCACTTCTCTCTCTCTCTCTCTCTCTCTCTCTCTCTCTCTCTCTCTCTCTCTCTCACTTCTCTCTCTCACACCCCTCTCTCTCAATCCCTGTATCTGCTCCACTTTAACCTCTTCATAGTTAATACACTGACAGTTACTGCAGCAGCCAAACAATCAATTAGTCAGTGGGATGCCTTTGGTCCTCCTCTTCATACACACCCAACTTTATTTGGGCTTCTCTCTCTCTATCTTCATTCAGAAAGAGCACATTGGATGTCCTATGTGATTTCAACCTCAGCCTCCTCACCTCTCTGTGTGTTTTCTATCTTGGCATTGAGCTATGTGTTTATGTGACATATTGAATATTGTTTGAAGCCTAACCTTTAAGAATGCCTTTAACAGTAATCGCTGCTTAAATCTGTCATTCCAGCGTCAGGCAGATTATTGGAACACACTAATTGCTGTAGGGGTGAATCTCATGAACGTTAATAAATGTGTACCAGCAGACTGAGTAGCTCAATACAGCGTGTTTCTGTGGTAGGCAGCAGAACAGAGAGAAAACCCACTGTAATGTGTGCACTGTGCACTTAGGTTTGGATCTGCCTAGTCCCTACAATGGCAGGGCAATGAGAATATGTTGGAGTTTTCTGTATGTGTCTGTGCCTTGAGTTACCGGTACGTTCAAGGAAAAACAAAGAAGAGGACGGCAGCACTAATATTTCTGTAAGAAATGTCATGGGAAAGTAGCCAGTTTTGGTGACAGTCCCACCATCATTGTGTATGAGTGGATTTGTGTCAGGGTGTTTGTGTCTTTACTCGTGTATCTAAGTAACACTATGAGAACATAGTTCTGGTATAGAGGAAGGTGTGTGTTTTGTCAGACAGGTTTTGGGTGAGTCAGTATACAGGACGCCCACCCACCATCTGCACTGTTGTCCCATACTCTCTCTCGATCCTCTCTCGATCCTCTCTCGATCCTCTCTCGATCCTCTCTCTACCCTCTCTCGATCCTCTCTCGATCCTCTCTCTATCCTCTCTATCCTCTCTCGATCCTCTCTCTATCCTCTCTCGATCCTCTCTCTATCCTCTCTCTATCCTCTCTCTATCCTCTCTCGATTCTCTCTCTATCCTCTCTCGATCCTCTCTCTATCCTCTCTCGATCCTCTCTCTATCCTCTCTCTATCCTCTCTCTATCCTCTCTCGATCCTCTCTCTATCCTCTCTCTATCCTCTCTCTATTCTCTCTCAATCCTCTCTCTATCCTCTCTCTATCCTCTCTCTATCCTCTCTCGATTCTCTCTCTATCCTCTCTCGATCCTCTCTCTATCCTCTCTCTATCCTCTCTCGATCCTCTCTCTATCCTCTCTCTATCCTCTCTCTATCCTCTCTCGATCCTCTCTCTATCCTCTCTCTATCCTCTCTCGATCCTCTCTCTATCCTCTCTCGATCCTCTCTCTATCCTCTCTCTATCCTCTCTCTATCCTCTCTCGATTCTCTCTCGATCCTCTCTCGATCCTCTCTCGATCCTCTCTCTACCCTCGCTCTACCCTCGCTCTACCCTCTCTCGATCCTCTCTCTATCCTCTCTCTATCCTCTCTCTATCCTCTCTCTACCCTCTCTCGATCCTCTCTCGATCCTCTCTCTATCCTCTCTCTATCCTCTCTCTACCCTCTCTCAATCCTCTCTCCAGCCTCTCTCTATCCTCTCTCTATCCTCTCTCTACCCTCTCTCTATCCTCTCTCTATCCTCTCTCTACCATCTCTCTATCCTCTCTCTACCCTCTCTCTACCCTCTCTCTATCCTCTATCCTCTCTCTACCATCTCTCGATCCTCTCTCTATCCTCTCTCTATCCTCTCCCGATCCTCTCTCTATCCTCTCTCTCCATCTCTCTATCCTCTCTCTATCCTCTATCGATCCTCTCTCTATCCTCTCTCTATCCTCTCTATACCCTCTCTCTATCCTCTCTCTATCCTCTCTCTACCCTCTCTCTAGCCTCTCTCTATCCTCTCTCTATCCTCTCTCGATCCTCTCTCTATCCTCTCTCTATCCTCTCTCTATCCTCTCTCTATCCTCTCTCTATCCTCTCTATACCCTCTCTCTATCCTCTCTCTATCCTCTCTCTAGCCTCTCTCTATCCTCTCTCTATCCTCTCCCGATCCTCTCTCTATCCTCTCTCTCCATCTCTCTATCCTCTCTCTATCCTCTATCGATCCTCTCTCTATCCTCTCTCTATCCTCTCTATACCCTCTCTCTATCCTCTCTCTACCCTCTCTCTAGCCTCTCTCTATCCTCTCTCTATCCTCTCTCTATCCTCTCTCTATCCTCTCTCTATCCTCTCTATACCCTCTCTCTATCCTCTCTCTATCCTCTCTCTATCCTCTCTCTAGCCTCTCTCTATCCTCTCTCTATCCTCTCTCTATCCTCTCTCTATCCTCTCTCTATCCTCTCTCTATCCTCTCTATACCCTCTCTCTATCCTCTCTCTATCCTCTCTCTACCCTCTCTCTAGCCTCTCTCTATCCTCTCTCTATCCTCTATCGATCCTCTCTCTATCCTCTCTCTATCCTCTCTATACCCTCTCTCTATCCTCTCTCTATCCTCTCTCTACCCTCTCTCTAGCCTCTCTCTATCCTCTCTCTATCCTCTCTCTATCCTCTCTCTATCCTCTCTCTATCCTCTCTATACCCTCTCTCTATCCTCTCTCTATCCTCTCTCTATCCTCTCTCTATCCTCTCTCTAGCCTCTCTCTATCCTCTCTCTATCCTCTCTCTATCCTCTCTCTATCCTCTCTATACCCTCTCTCTATCCTCTCTCTATCCTCTCTCTATCCTCTCTCTATCCTCTCTCTAGCCTCTCTCTATCCTCTCTCTATCCTCTCTATACCCTCTCTCTATCCTCTCTCTATCCTCTCTCTATCCTCTCTCTAGCCTCTCTCTATCCCCTCTCGCTGCCTCACTTTTAGAGGTGTGACACTAATCTTTCACTTAAATAAATGAGGCAGAGACCCTGGACTATCACACTATCACATCATTATACTCCTAATACAAGGTCTATACTCCTCTCACATATGTTATCTGATCTCTTCCTACCAACCTACTATGTAGACTAGACCTGATATTGACAAGCAGCGGAATGTTCTGCATCATGTGGTGTTCTATTTCAGAATATGTACTTTCTGTGTCATGCAGAAATACTAAATGAGGTCCTGTTGCATTCTTGCATTTTTTCAGACCAATGTCATCTCAATGTCAAAGTCACAGGGTTAGGACAGGATGAATCCCGCTGACTGAAGCTCTCTTGTTCAATGGGAGGAAGATAATTACTTAGGCTCGTATTCTTCTCTGGTGTGTTGATGTTGGCCTACTGCATGTCAGGCCTAAAGTTCATGAGGACCATTGTAACAATATTCTGCAGTAAAATATAACTTAATTCCAGTCTTGTGTTGAATAATCAAATAATCAGTCAAATGACTCCAGTCTTCCAGGTTTAATGTACTCACATTAAACCACAGGGCACATTCACTCTCTCAGTGCATCATTATTATATGCATATATCAAATCATATGTGTAATAGAATGCTGAATAAATAAATAGGAATAAACCTCAATATAAATGTGAAACAGTGATTGGTTAGCTGATTGATGTTCTCTTTGTGAAGCAACCCGCCCACATGTACAATACTGTTCAAAAGTTTGGGGTCACTTATGTAACTTTAGACCGCCCCCTCGCCCATACCCGGGTGCGAACCAGGGACCCTCTGCACACATCAACAACTGACACCCACGAAGCATCGTTACCCATCGCTCCACAAAAGCCACTGCCCTTAGCAGAGCAAGGGGAACTACTACTTCAAGGTCTCAGAGCAAGTGACGTCACCGGTTGAAACGCTATTTAGCGCGCACCGCTAACTAAGCTAGCTGTTTCACATCCGTTACACTTAGAAACGTCCTTGTTTTCCATGAAAACATACATGAAATGAGTTGCAAAATGAATAGGAGATATAGTCAAGACGTTGACAAGGTTAAAACAATGATTTTTACTTGAAATAATAATTGTGTCCATCAATCTTTGCTTTCGTCAAAGAATCCTCCATTTGCAACAATTACAGCCTTGCAGTCTTTTGGCATTCTAGTTGTCAATTTGTTGAGGTAATCTGAAGATATTTCACCCCATGCTTCCTGAAGCACCTCCCACAAGCTGGATTGGTTTGATGGACACTTCTTACGTACCATTTGGTAAAGCTGCTCCCACAACAGCTCAATAGGGTTGAGATCCGGTGACTGTGCTGGCCACTCCATTATAGCCGGAATACCAGCTGACTGCTTCTTCCCTAAATAGTTCTTGCCTAGTTTAGAGCTGTGCTTTGGGACATTGTCTTGTTGTAGGAGGAAATTGGCTTCAATTAAGAGCCGTCCACAGAGTATGGCATGGAGTGATATCCTTCCTTCTTCAAGATCCCTTTTACCCTGTACAAATCTCCGACTTTACCATCAACAAAGCCCCCCTAGACCATCAGATTGCTTCCACCATGCTTGACAGATGTCGTCAAACACTCAATTAATTTTTTCTGCTTCTCCCGAATGTTCTTCTTTGTGATCCGAACACCTCAAACTTAGATTAGTCTGTCCATAACACTTTTTTCCAATCTTCCTCTGTCCAGTGTCTGTGTTCTTTTGCCCATCTTAATATTTTATTTTTATTGGCCAGTCTGAGATATGGCTTTTTTTTGCAACTCTGTCTAGAAGGCCACCATCCCGGAGGCGCCTCGTCACTGTTGACGTTGAGACTGGTGTTTTGCGGGTACTATTTAATGAAACTGCCAGTTGAGCACTTGTGAGGCGTCTGTTTCTCGAACTAGACACTCTAATGTACTTGTCCTCTTGCTCAGTTGTGCACCGGGGCATCCCCCTCCTCTTTCTATTCTGGTTAGAGCCGGTTTGCACTGTTCTGTGAAGGGAGCAGTACACAGCGTTGTACGAGATCTTCAGTTTCTTGGAAATTTCTGGCATGGAATAGCCTTCATTTCTCAGAACAAGAATAGACTGACGAGTTTCAGAAGAAAGTTATTTGTTTCTTTTTGAACCTGTAATGGAACCCACACATGCTGATGTTCCAGATACTCAACTAGTCTAAAGAAGGCCAGTTTTATTGCTTCTTTAATCAGCCCAACAGTTTTCAGATGTGCTAACATAATTGCAAAAGGCTCTTCTAATGATCAATTAGCCTTTTAAAATGATAAACTTGATTTAGCTAACACAACGTGCCATTGGAACAAGGGAGTGATGGTTGCTGATAATGGGCCTCTGTACGCCTGTGTAGATATTCCATTAAAAATTAGCCGTTTCCAGCTACAATAGTCCTTTATACATTAATAATGTCTCCACTGTATTTCTGATCAATTTGATATGATTTTAATGGACAAAAAATGTGCTTTTCTTTCAAAAACAAGTACATTTCTAAGTGACCCCAAGTGAACGGTAGTGTACCAGTGCTTGTCCTCGACTCAGAGACCTTACATTCCCATGGTTACAGGGAGCAGCTGGGCTGTCACGGCAGATGTGCATGATTGACAGGGCAATCGTTGCTTTTTGGAGAGAGGAGCGAAGGTGTAGCCAGGTTAACGGTTTATGTAAAGAGCAGGAAGGGTGTGTGTGTGTGTGTGTGTGTGTGTGTGTGTGTGTGTGTGTGTGTGTGTGTGTGTGTGTGTGTGTGTGTGTGTGTGTGTGTGTGTGTGTGTGTGTGTGTGTGTGTGTGTGTGTGTGTGTGTGTGTGTGTGTGTGTGTGTGTGTGTGTTTACGTGTGTTTACGTGTGTACATGCACTTGCCCAGAGAAACAGTTGAGAGTTTTAGACTCAGAAATGAGGCTAAGATATTCAAACATATAAATCACCCTCTGATTTATTTAATTTATACATTTTAGAAAATGTTCATGTGTGTGTGTCCATGTGTGTGTGTTAAGAGGGGAGCTTGTGTCACTTGATTTATCTAGATGAAGCATTAATTTTGTATGACGGCACAGAAAATGTGCATGGGGACTTGTCAGTCACCTGCACCACACCAGTACCTAATACACCACAACAGTCCCTAACAAACCACAACACACCACAACAGTCCCTAACACACCACACCAGTCCCTAACACACCACAACAGTCCCTAACACACCACACCAGTCCCTAATACACCACAACAGTCCCTAACACACCACACCAGTCCCTAAAACACAACACCAGTCCCTAACACACCACACCAGTCCCTAACACACCACACCAGTCCCTAACACACCACACCAGTCCCTAACACACCACACCAGTCCCTAACACACCGCACCAGTCCCTAACACACCGCACTAGTCCCTAAAACACACACACATCTGTACTGGCGCATTCGATTTACATGCATAAGCACACACATGTGCACAGTGAGAGAGAGATAAAGAGAGTGAAAGCACAGGAGTGAGGGATGAAAAATGTAGGGCATACACTCATCATGGCCGTACTCTTATTCTAGGGTGAACAGGACGAGGAGGATGTGATTTAGTTAGCTCAGCAGAGCCCTGGAGAGGAGGAGTGAAATATGGGAAAGGCAATATGACAGAGCACTGGGACACCTGGAGACTGGCCAGCTCTGCTCTCAATCAAATCAGTTCATATGCCTATAATGTACTGTACTTTCTGTCTGTCTGTCTGTCTGTCTGTCTGTCTGTCTGTCTGTCTGTCTGTCTGTCTGTCTGTCTGTGCAGTGAATGTATGTGGATGTTTGTTACATGTGTTACTTGTGTGAATGAGACATAATGAACACGTGTGAGTGAGTGAGTGAGTGAGTGAGTGGTGAGTGAGTGAGTGAGTGAGTGAGTGAGTGAGTGAGTGAGTGAGTGAGTGAGTGAGCGAACGAACGGATACATATGAAACGTCAGGAATGTGTGTGAGGTTTCCAATGGAACCCATCAGGGGAAGGTTTTTGCAGCTTTAAGGTAATTTGCAAGAATGCCCCCAATTAAATGAATCATAGAGTGCCTTCCTGCTCCTCCCCAGTCTTCAGCACGCATTTGATCAGCTGTTTATCATCTCCCACATCCCTCTTCTCCCTTCTCTCTTTCTATCGGGAATCATAAATAATGATACTTTTTGAACACAGAGACGGAACCTGAGTAAAGGCTCTCTTTGAAGAGGGAGAAACCATGTGGAAGATCAGAAGCAACGTTTCTGCAGGAGGGCTCTGCCTGCAGGGAGCTTTTCCATTATGAGCAGAGCGTTTAAAATATCACACGAGTAACACTGGAGCTTAGTGTGTGTGTGTGTGTGTGTGTGTGTGTGTGTGTGTGTGTGTGTGTGTGTGTGTGTGTGTGTGTGTGTGTGTGTGTGTGTGTGTGTGTGTGTGTGTGTGTGTGTGTGTGTGTGTGTGTGTGTGTGTGTGTGTGTGTGTGTGTGTGCATGCATTTGCGAAATAGTTTGTGTAAGAGTTTGGGATGTTACCCATACATACTGTTTCTTCAAGATGTTACTGAGATGCCCATGGGGTATCTCTCATTCTCTCTTATCAGGTATTTTCTACCTCCCTGCCTTTCTCTCTCTCTCCCTATACCTCTCCCTACTTCCCCCTCTTTCTCGCTCTCCCTCCCTCCCTCCATCCATCCCCCTCACTCTCACTCCCGGGTTCTCCCTCCCTATCTCCCTTTCCCCCTCCCCTTCCCCCATCCCTCCATGAAGAATAGTGTTGTGGATGCTCTATGTTCTCCTCTGTTTGGAGGTGAGTGGTGCAGAGGGTCACTCTCTGCTCTGTAGTGCCTTTCAGCAGAACAGGGGAGGGAAGTAAATCAATGGGTAGGCAGGTTTGGGACAGACAAGCCTCCGGCAGGCTGATTTAATTGTGTGGGCAGTAGTCCCCTGATATTCCCTGCAGGCTGGAGCCTCCCCTTTGCAGTGGGAGGAACAGCCCTGGGTCAGTGTTGGGCCACACCTACTCCAGGTCTAGGGGAAACTCAGACACTCCCATCCCCAGGTAAGCTGCCCACACTGGGACAGACGCCTTCAGGGTTACCCACCAGGTAAATGGCGTCATCATCCACAATACAGTGCCGTCGGAAAGTAATCAGACACCTTGACTTTTTCCACATGTTGTTACATTACAGCCATATTCTGAAATGAAGAAAATACAAGAAAAATATCATCAACCTACACACAATAACCGGCTTCCTAGAATCGGCTTCCTATTTCACAACAAAGCCTCCTTCACTCAAGCTGCCAAACATACCCTCGTAAAGCTGACTATCCTAACGATCATTGACTTCTGCAATGTCATTTATAAAATAGCCTCCAACACTCTACTCAGCAAACTGGATGCAGTCTATCACAGTGCTATCAATTTTGTCACCAAAGCCCCATATGCTACCCACCACTGCAACCTGTATGCTCTCGTCGGCTGGCCGTCGCTTCATATTCGTCACCAGACCCACTGGCTCCAGGTCATCTATAAAAGTCTTTGCTAGGTAAAGCCCCGCCTTATCTCAGCTCACTGGTCACCATAACAACACAACCCGTAGCACGCACTCCAGCAGGTATATCTCACTGGTCATCCCCAAAGCCAATACCCCCTTTGACCACCTTTCCTTCCAGTTCTCTGCTGCCAATGACTGGAACGAATTTCAAAAATTGCTGAAGTTGGAGACTTATATCCCCCTCACTAACTTTAAGCATCAGCTATTTGAGCAGCTTACCGATCGCTGCAGCTGTACACAGCCCATCTGTAAATAGTCCATCCAATCTATCTACCTCATCCCCATATTGTTTTTATTAACTTTTTTGCTCTTTTGCACACCAGTATTTCTACTTGCATATCATCATCTGCTCATCTATCACTCCAGTGTTAATTAGCTAAATTCTAATTACTTCGCTACTATGAACTATTTATTGCAGTACCTCCTCACACACTGTATATAGGCTTTTTCTATTGTGTTATTGACTGTACGGTTGTTTATTCCATGTGTAACTGTGTTGTTGTTTGTGTCGCACTGCTTTGCTTTATCTTGGCCAGGTCGCAGTTGTAAATGAGAACTTGTTCTCAACTGGCCTTCCTGGTTAAATAAAGGTGAAATAAAAAAAATAAAAAAGCCCCATCCCTATGGTGAAGCATGGTGGTGGCAGCATCATGCTGTTGGGGTGTTTTTCAGCAGCAGGGACTGGAAAACTAGTCAGGATCGAGGCAAAGATGAATGGAGCACAGAGATATCCTTGATGAAAACCTGTTCCAGAGCACTCAGGACCTCAGACTGGGACGAAGGTTCACTTTCTAATAGCACAACAACCCTAAGCACACAGCCAAGACAACATAGGAGTGGCTTCGGGACAAGTCTCTGAATGTCCTTGGGTGGCCCAGTGAGAGCCCGGACTTGAACCAGATCGAACATATCTGAAAAGACCTAAAAATAATTGTGCAGCAACGCTCCCCATTCAACCTGACAGAGCTTGAGAGGATCTGCAGAGAAGAATGAGAGAAACATCCCAAATACAGGTGTGCCCTACTTGTAGCGTCATACTCAAGAAGACTCAACAAAGTACTGAGTAAAGGGTCTGAATATTTATGTAAATGTAATATTTCAGGTTTAAAAAAAATATATATTAGCAAAAAAATCTAAAAAACAGTTTTTGCTTTGTCATTATGGGGTACTGTGTGTAGATTGATGAGGGGAAAAAATATTTAATTAATTTTAGAATAAGGCTGTAATGTAACCAAATGTGAAAAAGGTCGAGGGGTCTGAATACTTCCGAATGCGCTGTATATCCTTGGTGGAAGGAGAAAGGGGAAATGAGTAGCAGGGAGAGAAAACAGGGAGAAGTTGTCAGATATAGTAAAGGAGAGAGGGGAGAGATAGGTACAGAGAGATAGAGGGGTCTGTTGCAGATTGTTTGACTCTGCAAGCTGTTATATAAGCCAAACAAACAGGTTTCATGTTTTGTAAAAGCACGTTGCTCCTCTGAGTAAATTGGAGTCGACAGACCTGTGAAGTTCAAAGGAAAGACACATTAAATGCAAGATGTTCTTGTGTCCGTGTGGGTTGCTAATGAAACCTCACCTGACATCAGAGACTGTGGGACCCAAGCTGAGGACAGGGGGCGCTGGTGCACTGGGATGGCATGGGTTACAGGGGGGTGTAGTGGGGTGGTTTCGGGTACAGGAGTAGGGTGTAGATGGAGTCCTGCTAGATGGTCAAACACTAACACAGCCCATATTATATTGCAGACCAACAGACCAGCAGACCAGCAGACCAACAGACCAGCAGACCAGCAGCAGTCCATCTAAACAAGACCTGTGATGATTTCTAGAAATCATAGTGGAAAGTGTGTCTTGTACCGGAAAATAAATCATGTAGAATATTCTCTTCCTCTGCGTCCCAGTCTCACTGTCTCCCTCTGTGTGTGTATAATCACATTCCCCCTCTTAAGATGAAGAAAACATTAGCAAGAAGAAACAGAGACTGTAATGCATTTGATTGATGAGGCCGCCAGCATTGCATAATGCACAATACATAGCGAGCAGAAGGGAACCGTCTCTAATTCTCCTTGTAGACTTATCGCAATGTTTAGACCAACCCAATGTGATGCTAGGAATACAGATACCAGTGTACTCTGACAGATGTAGAAATAGATAAAATTATCACTTTAGGACTGCAATAAGCTGTGTGGCAATAAGCTGTGTTCAATTACTTCACATGAAAAGATGAGTCTTGGCGCCATTTTTGTCAGTAAAGAGGCAAGCAGTTATTAAGTATACTACAGTCTGTTGATAGGTTGGCAACCTCATTGGGAATTAGTAGTTATGAATCCTTCTCATCTCATCATCACAGTCATTATCATCAAGAAACAGATCACGGATTTACTATGTCTTTATCATAGTATGTACTGTAGGGCAGCAGGTAGCCTATTGGTTAAGAGTGTTGGGCCAGGCTCTGATAGTCACAGTCCAGGTGGGGGGTGATTGAAGGTGTGGAAAAGACTGACAGCTATTTTGTGTGATGTCATTTCTGTAGAGGCGCAGGTAGGTGGGCTGTCTCATGAGGGAAGTGATTGTGGGGCCCAGGCAGGTGGCACAATCACTCTCTTTGCCTCCTTGTGTGAACTGGAGCCTGCTGGGCTGTAGAGTCTCACTTCTGGGCCCTTATCACCTCCCAGCCTGGGGCCAGACCAGCTAAAAGGCCACTGCTGCGGTCTGAGTCAGACCCCTCTAAGTCTCACCTCCTATCTATCCCTCCTCCTTCCCACTACCCCTTCATCACCTTTTTATCACACACACTACCCTACTTTATCCCTATCACCTATATCCTAAATTCCCCCACCTCCAATGTAACCCATTGGTCACTGCTCCCCAGGGTGCATAACCAGGGTGAGCTTGGATGAAGCACCGCCACAACGCGTTATATTTTACAGCGAAGGCTGCAGCAAAAGAGAACGCCGTGGTCGGAGATGCTTTTGCCTGTCCGCGCGTGCACAACTGGCTCTGTGGCTCCGTGGGGAAACTAGTGAAGGCTCTGACATCTCTTCCGTGGGGAAACTAGTGAAGGCTCTTACATCTCTTCCGTGGGGAAACTAGTGAAGGCTCTGACATCTCTTCCGTGGGGAAACTAGTGAAGGCTCTTACATCTCTTCCGTGGGGAAACTAGTGAAGGCTCTTACATCTCTTCCGTGGAGAAACTTGTGAAGGCTCTGACATCTCTTCCGTGGGGAAACTAGTGAAGGCTCTTACATCTCTTCCGTGGGGAAACTAGTGAAGGCTCTTACATCTCTTCCGTGGGGAAACTAGTGAAGGCTCTTACATCTCTTCCGTGGGGAAACTAGTGAAGGCTCTTACATCTCTTCCGTGGGGAAACTAGTGAAGGCTCTTACATCTCTTCCGTGGGGAAACTAGTGAAGGCTCTTACATCTATTCCGTGGGGAAACTAGTGAAGGCTCTTACATCTCTTCCGTGGGGAAACTAGTGAAGGCTCTTTCATCTCTTCCGTGGGGAAACTAGTGAAGGCTCTTACATCTCTTCCGTGGGGAAACTAGTGAAGGCTCTTACATCTCTTCGTGGGGAAACTAGTGAAGGCTCTTACATCTCTTCCGTGGGGAAACTAGTGAAGGCTCTTACATCTCTTCCGTCAGAAGGCTCTCATATATTGGTTCGTTTATGCCCTAAAATACATTTGTTCATATGGCCAGAACATTGTATAAAAATGTGTTCCTATTGGCAGAATATTGTATAAAAATGTGTTCATATGGCCAGAACATTGTATAAAAATGTGTTCATATTGGCAGAATATTGTATAAAATAAATAAATAAATAAAAATGTGCTGCATTCGTTGCCTCCCTTTTAGACAGAATAATTCAAACAGGGTCAGGTGAATACTTAATTTTTTTTATCCAAAAGCCTTACTCATACATTCATTCATTAATTAATTAAACACATGCACATATAAAGAAAAGTTATTTCAACCTTGTAATAATTCATTTTCTTTCAATTTTCTCTATAGAATCTAATTATCAATATAATAAAACATGGCCTATGATATTTCCTTGAATAGGCCTCCCTACTCGAATATCATAATTGGCTTTAGCTCAGTACTATGCAGATAGATTCATTTATTTCAGCGCATATGGGGAGTTTTTAGGATCCTCCTGACCAGCCATGAAACCTCTCATCTTAGTCAGCCCATTGATCTAGACCAGACACCCTGTTCTGTTCCACATTCATAACTCAAGTCCATTAACTCCTTCAGCAAGTTGTGGTGATTTAATTAGCTGACCTGATGGCAGAGCTGCTTGACTGTGGAGCAGCCAGGGCAGGGTGTTTTAATAGAGCCATCCGTGACAGACCGGCCAGGACAGGCTTCTGCTACTGGCTGCAGGATCAGCATTGACAAAAGTCCTGTTTTACACCAAATGGATTCTGTTTGTTTATCCCCCTATCAAGCTGACCGTCTGTCAATGGATCCAGTCTGGCTGTCTGCCTGCCTGTCAATGTGTTGGCAAGTACTTGTCTCTATCTGTCAGTAGATCCTGTTCTGTCTGGTCATGCTTCCAGAGCCTATAATTCAATCTATCCAATGAATGAATTATAGGATCTCTATGATGCTTACAGTATGTTGTGGGGGCAGGGGGGACAAAAATATAAACACAGCATGTAAAGTGTTGGTCCCATGTTTCATTTTCTGAAATAAAAGATCCCTGATATTGTGTTTACATCCCTGTTATTGAGCATTTCTCTTTTGCCAAGGTCATCTATCCACCTGACAGGGGTGGCATATCAATAAGCTGATTAAACAGCATGATCATTACACAGGTGCACCTTGTGCTGGGGACAAAAAAGGCCACTTTAAAATGTGCAGAATTGACTCAAAACACAATGCCACAGATGTCGCAAGTTGAGGGAAAATGCAATTGGCATGCTGACTGCAGGAATGTCTACCAGAGCTGCCATAATTTCTCTGCCATAAGTCGCCTCTAACGTTGTTTTAGAGAATTTGGTAGTACCTCCAACCAGCCTCACAACTGCAGACCACATGTAACCACACCAGTCCAGGACCTCCACATCCGGCTTCTTCACGTGTGGGATTGTCTGAGACCAGCAACCAGGACAGCTGATAAAACTATGGCTTTGCACAACTGCACAAATGTTGGCACAAACATCTCCTCTACGTACTCTTCGCCCTCACCTGACTGCAGTTCGGCGTCGTAACCACCTTCGATGGCCACTGGCACGCTGGAGAAGTGTTCTCTTCACAGATGAATCCCAGTTTCAACTGTACTGAGCAAATGGCTGACCGTGTGCATGGCATCATGTGTGCAAGCGGTATGCTCATATCAACATTGTGAAGAGTGCCCCATGGTGGCTATGGAAAATTAGAACAATTGCATTTTATCAATGGCAATTTGAATACACAGAGATACCTAGACGAGTTCCTGAGGCCCATTGCCGTGCCATTTATCCACCGCCATCACCTCATGTTTTACCATGATAATGCACAGCCCTTTGTCACAAGGCTCTGTACACAAGTCCTGGAAGCTGAAAATGTCCCAGGCTTGCATGGCCTGCATACTCAGACATGTCACCATCTGAGCATGTTTGGGATGCTCTGGATTGACATGTTGGACAGCGTGTTCCAGTTCCCACCAATATCCAGCAACTTTGCATAGCCATTGAAGAAGAGGGGGACAACATTCCATAGGTCACAATCAAAAGTCTGATCAACTCTATGCGAAGAAGATGTGTCGCGTTGCATGAGACAAATGGTGGTCACACCACCATACCTTTTTTAAGATATCTGTGACCAGCAGATGCATATCTGTATTCCCAGTCATGTCAAATCTATAGATTAGGGCCTAATGAATCAATTTACTGATTTCCTTATATGAACTGTAACTCAGTCAAATCGTTGAAATTGATGCATATTGCTTTTATATTCTTGTTCCGTGTAATTTAGAGGGTTTATTTTACTTTTTTATCCTACCACACTTTCCTTATTTCCTTGACTCA
Source organism: Oncorhynchus keta (assembly GCF_023373465.1). Taxonomy (NCBI): domain Eukaryota; kingdom Metazoa; phylum Chordata; class Actinopteri; order Salmoniformes; family Salmonidae; genus Oncorhynchus; species Oncorhynchus keta. The sequence goes on along the minus strand of NC_068442.1, from coordinate 28,864,985 downwards.
TTCAATCTCCCATCCCTTCTATTCGCTTTTTCTCTCTTCCTCCCGTCAGAATGAATCCCTCCCTCCCTCCTGGGTCCCTCTGCCCTCCCCTGTTCCCCATCTGCAGTGGAGCAGGGTGGCTGGCCTTCTTGGCCGGCGCTGGCGTCGTTCATTACAGTTAATTAGAGGCAGATTTGGGAGGTTATGGATGGCTGTGCAGCAGTGCAGGCAAGATAATTAGATTGTAGGGAGAAGTCATCTGTTCAGAGGAGGATGCGTGCTGGTGCTGTATGCTCACTGTCCTCTCCCCTCCTCTTAGTTTAGATCAGAAGACAGGAATATCCAGGTCTGTGCTATATTGTATATCTGTATCCAGATATTTCAGAAATTAATATGCCCCTCTGCTATCTTTTTAATCTAGGACAATTTGTTTTTTTCCCCAGCAATTTCTCCAACTTCTATCTGAACCCAGTGTCCACTTGATAGAGCTGCCTTCCTAGTGTTCTAAGAACAAGCCCACCATCTTAACCCATCTCAGATGTTACAAGGTATTGGGGTGGGACAGTGTCTCACCAAACGACTTTCTACAGTACATGCACAAATATGACAGATTAGTGACACCAGGCAAGGCAGTAAGAATAGCTGCAACACCCTGCTGGAGGTAACAAAAAATGACCCACTAATTCAGAGTATTTTTACTCAAGCACCCGTGTGGACGCAGTCTTATCCCAGGTACCAATGAGCACATCTGCCATACCCCCGGCATCAGAGAGCTAAGACCTCAGATTTAACCCTCCTCTAATTAACAGGTTCAGATCACAGGCGAGCTGTTTCAGGAAATGATGTGAGGCTGTTGATGACCACCCCCCACTTCCACAGCACGGTGAAGTAAAAAAGTTTCAAGGAAGATGGATTACAGTAATGGGAAGTGTTCATGCAGAATACTTCTGCTCAGCATTTAGTGTATGCACACAGGCATTGAATAAACCTTGTTTCTCTCTACAGTAAATGTATGTATGCCTGCATTGAGTCATTACACTTTCTTTCATTCTCCAATTTTCTCCGATTTGGGGTCTTAAATCATTCTTCATACAAGAGTTAAATGTTAAAGCTAGTTTTGGATAGAGTGAAAAGTTGTTTATTTTGTGTCGTTGCATATGGCTTCCACCCCCCTAATGACTTTTCATTTTGTGATGTACAATACAGTCCCTCCTGGAATAGAGAACTCTGGATTTATATCCATCTCTCTCTCTACACACATACTGTACACACCGCATCCTGTCTGACCGAAGGCTATTTCACAGAATCAATTCAAATGGATCTAGTTATTTACCCACTATCTCTGGGAACACCAGCTTGCCCACAGAGCGGGATCCGCCTGACTCCCTTCCTCATGGCTCACTCAAAAAGAAAGAGTTCTGCTTTGTTTTTTCCACTGATTCCAACTTAGGGTCACACTGTGCCTCACACCGGCACTCTTTGTGCCACTGTTCCCTCACCATGTCTCTCACCATGTCTGCAGGAGAAAAGGTACAGAAAGACACGAACAGCATATTAAAATGACTTCATTCTGAGGTGTTCATTGTGTTTCTTTTATATAGAACAGTGCAGCACGTTGACCAAATCGCCTCCTACTGTAACTGCACCCCAGAACACCCCCCTGCTTCTTTCATCCATCCAGCATGGTATGTTGACATAAAGAAGAGGTGGCAGATGTTGCACCGAGAGGACAGCCAAAACTAAGAGCACTGACACCCTGATGTTGATGGATCGTGTCTATCCAGTCTCAGACAGGAGGGTGGTGTCAGGGACAGAGTAAATGTTCTGCTTTGCCACCTTCAACCCCCCTCACCCTAGTAATGAGCCCCCATTCCACCAGCAGACTCCCAGAAAGGAGACTTTATTAAATAACTGCTCCCCCTCCACTCCTTGCTCCCTGACTGGGGAACAGTGAATGTGCTGGAGAGAAGGATGAGGTCATTGCCACACATCTCATAGGCTAAATAGCTTAGAGAGACATTAAGGAAGGGCTTGGGTGTTTGTTGGAGTGAAATTATCATGCGATCTTTTCTGTTTTTAATGTGCTAACAGGTTTAGTGTATTTGTCAAGTTGGATCACATCATCAGCGCTTTTACCAGAGAACGTGGGAAGACCACTTCTGTCAAAGGAAAGTAGTTGACAGAGTTCTGGCTAGGCCATGAGGCTAGCTGAGGCTACACTTAGCCTATTGTAGAAAGTATCAAAGGAAAGTAGTTGACAGAGTTCTGGCTAGGCCATAAGGCTAGCTGGGGCTACACTTAGCCTATTGTAGAAAGCACCGTTGTTGTACTGTTGCTATCTCGTTGTTACCTCATCTTTAAGGATAGGGACAGAGAGGGGAGAGTGGGGTAAGTTGAGCCATTTTTTACATTCAGCATCACTCAGTCAAGGGAAATATAGTATTATTTCTAACAAAGATATTTACATATATTTCAGGATGTTGTGTATCGCTGGAAATAATCAGAATGCATGCAAACGTTACAGTTTTTGTCTCTTAACACAATCTACACCCTGAATGGGGTAAGTTGAGTGCCGGAACAGGGTAAGTTAAGCCACCTACAAATGTCTGCACTGAATTAAATATTACTGCTACCTTTTTAAAACCATGTCTATCTTTATTTCCCAAACACAGTTCCACACAATCACAATCGCTTTTTTGTATTTTAATCACTTTAAGAATATGTTAACACCAAGCTGAATACCTAATAAACACTTCATACTTTTTAAAAACACTTTTAACATTGGCCTGGCCCTTTTGTTACCTCACATCCCAGTGATAATGTCTTGCCTTACCCCTGGGAAGGGGTAACATTTTGACTATATTAGCCCACACAGCGACAAGGATGCACTTTCATGCTAGTTTTAGGACTAATCTTAAAATGATCTACTTTGGTTCATGAAACCTCTAACACAATATATTAATTTGACTTTGCCTAACTTGCTTAACACTTTTCCCATGTGGTTTATTCCTTCCCAGACTCAATGAAAGAATGACCTCTTCCTAAAGATTTGGTTGAATTATTCATTTTGTGTATGGTTTCTTAGAAACAAAGGAGACTCAACTTACCCAGAGTCCCTCACAGCTTATTGAGCTCTAACTTATGTAAGGACTTTGGTGACGAGTTAGGATGTACTGGCCAGATGTATCCATAGTTTATTCTGCTTTGTCCTACTTTACTCAGCACTACACCAGGTTAAGGCTCTGTGCCTTAAAATGCAGAACACTCCTTCCTTTGTGAGATTTTCATACATTCTGCAGAGGTACTGAGGGAGAAAGAAACAGAACACAATGCCCCCATACGGCATTCGGAACAATTACACCACTGAAAATAATATCAGAATGTCCTTCAGCAGTCTCTGTTTGAAAAGTGAATGCTACAAATCCTTTTTAAAACATATTTCTCCCTCAGGGTACAAATAAAAGAAAATGACAACATTTAAAACCTAAAATCATGCTATGCTCCAACTATGGAAAATCACTAATCTGACCAGTGTCAGACAACACACACACACACACACACACACACACACACAATGTTTGCTGACTGGAGTGTGTGACCCTGGCCGACCCACAGCCATCCTTCCCTAGAGAGAGTAAACTAAATTTCAGTAAAATTACAGCCCAGATTATCCCTGCATATTCAGCACCCCTCCTGTCCCCACCCTGCACCATGGTGGCGGGGACTCTGAACAAGAGGGAAAGGGGAGGATGCACACACACACACACTCATGCATATTGTAGATGTATATTGCGGTGTGTCCTACATATGTGTATCCTCTTTGTCATGGCAACACATGCACACTATCTCTGGTTAATTGACATACTCTTCGACATAATTATTTTACACACGGACAAGCACAACGTTTGTCAGACCAATAGATGCACTGTGTACTCACACAAACATAAACGCTTGAAACAAATACACCAGTAAAAACACATTCACAGACCTTTGGCAGAAACCCCGTCATATTCTAAAACGCCTCTCATATGTTTTTTATAAAACAACTCATCTAAAGGGGTGTGTGGCTCCATAAATCACTCATTTTCACAGACAACTTGAGTGCTGTGTCTCTGGCAGCGTGGCTGAACTGTGAGTGTAGGCTGTTTGAGTGAGACTGCAGAGCTGGAATACCTTGCTGTGTGGTGTTCTGATGAAAGGTTTATTGGATTTCACAGTCCCTGGAGGGGAAACGCTTTAAATGTCTCCACAATTATACCTATAATAACGGCGCAGCGCTCTCGGGCCAAGCTTTGTCCTGACAGAGATGAGGAACTGGAAGTTACTCAGTCAATACAGGGGCTATTAATCTCTGTCACCTGGCTGTCACAGCAAACCGCGCACAAAAACATCAGCTCTTGCACTGCGTAGGTTGCCAGCCAGCAACAGGGATTTTTTTTGTCAGCACATCAACATTCATCAGTGTAAATCGTGTCACCTTGTGGTGCAGCTCACAGGGAGAATTGTGCGGTTTGCGTTGGTGGCAGTTCCCAGAGGGAGGCTAGAGTGAAAACTAAAGAACACAATAATTGTTTACAACAATCCTTCTTTATGTTATTATCAAACCTCTCTTCAAAACGGACAGGATGCTCTCAAACAGACGCCAAGCAGTGTCTCCCTCTCTCATATATATAGGTTCATTCTGTCTGTATATTTCTCTGGATGAAGTCATCTTCATGCCCTACTCAGCTCTCTCTTTTCCTGACCCTCTGCCTCTCCCTCCCCTCGCTGTTTGATGAGGGGAATCTCATTTGAAATTGCCCCATGCTGAGACGGCTATTTCAAATGTCTGGGTCACACAGACACCTGGAACTGTCTCCTCTAAAGGGGGTGGAGAGCAGGCTGGAGCAGCAGAGGAGAGAACAGCAGGAAGCCGCGGTGGTTGGATCTTTCTTAAACCATGTCTCCTCCAGCCAGCCGCTCCATGGAGGTGCTGCAGTAGCCTCCTCCCATGCTGTGCATGTGCTGCTGGATTCCAGCAATGATTTGTATGAATAGAGTCTCATCACCTTGAAATTGTTCAATATATCTGTAATGGTTTAGAGAAGATGGCCAGTTATGGCATAACAGGATTGAGTGTGTTTTCAGAATCATTTAATGAATAATTTATTTGACCACAAATTCTGACATTTTCAACACGAGGACAATAACAGTCACCCACCCTGAGGAGCTGTTCAGGTCATTTGTCTCGTACCATTTGGGAACTTTACAATCTGACAAGATCAGCCTTAAGTCTAACAAAATCAAGTCTAACAAAGTACATTTTTTGACAGGCTCTCGTTTGTGACATTGTTTTGCAGTCCATTAAGCCAAGGACATTTTGTATACCAAAGTGGTCAAACCTAGCTCTCATCTGAACATTGATATTGTCCCGTATGTTGAAGTAGATTCGCCTCTTCTACTCTGATCAGCTGTTTACTATAGGTTTCACTTCCTACCAGGCCCAGTTCATTGCATTTCTGCTCAAATCGCTCATTCTGTAGAAACTACCAAAGTCGTCTCTGCCATTCCAGCGCTTTCATTGTGTCGCTGATACGGATACGGCAGAAACCCATATGCATCACTTTGTTTGGCAGAACAAGGAAGAGCGCATCAGGTTCATAGAAAAATCCAATACTGGCCATGAGCACAAAGTTAGTAGGATGGCAGTCTCTAGATGGGCATGACTTCATCCAGGCATGTAATAGGTCCACATAGTTACCCCTGAAGCTGTTTGATGAGCTGACACTCTCATCGTTGCCATGACACGCTAACTCATTTTAACCTAGCTAGCGTGCAGGGTTGGGGAGTAATGGATTACATGTAATCTGTTACATGTAAGGGATTATAAAAAAAGCTGGTAGCTATGATCCGCTACGTTACCAGCAAAAATATTGTAATCAGATCACAGATACTTTTGAAAAACTTGATGATTACTTTGAGGGTTAGTTTTAAATTCAGAAAGGATGATTGCAAAAACAAATCTTTGACACTTCTCTGTTTTGTCAAAGACATTCAAATCAGCATTGAAAAAAGGCGCAAATTTAAGTTTGTTTTACCTGAGCGAGTCTCACCATAAGTCAGAGACCACTATGATGACACACCAAATGGGTTCGATGGATTGTGGGAAAAGAGCAGGAATAGGTTATTGCGGGCTACAGTCCAAGCTATGTCTTCCAATGGTGCGACTGCTGTTGGCATCCAAAGATTATCCAACTTGAATAAACACTTGGAGGTAAGGATGACAGCAGTGGTGTAGTCTACGGTTATACGGATATCACTTATTATTGATATCTACCTAGCGTATTGATGTGAATCACACTGCTGCTCTCTCATTTAGCTATTTACGCCTTACGTATTGTGGTTGCTGTGGATGGTTGTTCACACATCTAAATGTTTATTTGAACCCAATAATGGTTGAATTAAAGAAGTTTTAGCTGCCTATCAATCATTGTTTTTGAAACCAGTGGACAGCCAGTGAAAAATGTGCTCTTGCAACAGCTGCATAATGCAGATCCCAGCCTATGGAATCAAAATGGGGCTTTAATTTCTCAAGCTAATTCATGGTGATAACATTTTTTTATCCATAAGCCTAACGGACACATTTTTCATGCTCAAACTCGCACGCTTTTGATAGACTTAAAGGGTCAATCTTTAGTTGCTACATCCATTTTTGGACTTGTAAATTATATATATTAATGTAAAGATATAATTTAGTTGTATTATTATATGTAGTAGAAAGCGATGGGTTAGAAGAAGACAACATAACCAACCCATAAAGTTAAATGTAACATCCATATATGGCCAACTATGTAAACTTTAACATTGATTTATCCTGCAAAAGAGGTCGTTCAATTGTTAACATACATTTTTGTCTTATTCTAATGCCTCTTCAGGGGAAAGTCATCTAAAAGTAACTGAATGTATTCAGATTACGTTATTGAGTTTAAAAAGTTTACGTTACTGATTACAATTTTGGACAGGAAACTAGTAACTAACAGATTACATTTAGAAAGTAACCTACACAACCCTGGTAGCATGTAACATTAATGAACTAGGTTTTTCAAAATCTCACGGTTCTCTTTTACCTTTGCATTGCATTGTGCATGCTGATGTTCAACTCCGGTGTTCATTCAATGCCAGATCTACCCATGAGCTGCCAAATGTCTTAAGAGCTATCTGGTTCAGGTCCAGTCTTTCCTTTGATACCACTCAGATTGATATGATTGTTATTTTCTGTCCCTTCCATTTATGTAGGTCACTAAGCTCAGGTGTTGATCTTCCATCCCTTATCACTCTGTTTCGCTAGAAAATCCAACATAGAAAACGGTTTCAGAAGCAATATGTTAGCCATCCCAATCAGCTTACTTTAGCTACCAGTATAATCAACCCTAACCACCAAAAGGTGGCAGATGACGTGTGACGTCCATAAGCAGGAGAGAGCTCTGCCTATCCTCCTGCCCATCCTCCTGCCCATCCTCCTGCCCATCCTCCTGCCCATCCTCTTGCCCATCCCATTTCATGCCAATACACATGCACATTTATTATTTGAGTGCAATGAAAGTGAGTGGCACATATTGACACAAGAAAGGCAGTGAAGCTCTCTGCCTGCCTTTCGGTGCCATTCGCTGGCACTATAAGGTCATCATGTCAATGCCTTGCATTGAGTTTAGAGTTTGAAGGGAAAGAAAGGCACTTGGCGAGGCCATCTTTCACCTGGCCTTCTTGTGCATTTTGTACCAGATCACCGCAAATTTGGAAATTGGTTTTATCATGCAGAAAAAACATGATGATGAAAAATGATTACTGTATTCATTTTCACAGGGTAGGCACTGCCTATCATGCCTACCCTGACCACACGTCATTTGGTCACACATTCACAAACACACACACGCACATGCAAGAAGCTCAAGTGCACCTACACTCTTAGAAAAAAGGTTTCCAAAAGGGTTATTCAGTTGGCCCCATAAGATAACTATTTTTGGGTCCAGTTAGAACCCTTTTTGGCTCAAGGTAAAGCTCTTTTGGGTTCCCTGTAGAACCCTCTGAGGGAAGGGTTCTACATGAAACCCAATAGGGTTCTGCCTGGAACCAAAAAGGGTCCCCTGTGGGGATAAATAGCACTTTTTTTTCTATGAGTGTCCATTTAAATACATCCCATTTTGTCTATTGTTTGCCTCAAGGCACGGGCACAAACTATACTGTGTCTTATACGTATATTTCTTACATTACAACATGGAATTTGCACTGCTTGGCACTAGGTTTCATATAAGATTTTTGTGTGTGCCTGTGCGTTTGCGTGCATTAGGGTGCATATGCACTTGTGTGTGTGGCATATGTAGATTTCCTTGCAGGCAGAGCGCAAGAAGACCAGAGAGGCCTTGGTGAATAGATGACATAGCGGAGGTGGTGCTGAAAGCTTTGTGGCTCAGCGTAGCCCGGCCCGATCTCTTGCCATCATTTCAGCAGTAAAAGTTAAGGACCTGCAACTGTTCCCTCATCAGCTCTAAACGCCTGGGTTTGACTGGTGCTGTAAAACACAGCATAAAGAGAGGGATCACTTATTCCAGCACATACTGATCCATCACCCAGCATCGCACCACCCTCCCCGACTCGGAAACTGATGCCCTCCCCTTGGCTCTGATGCACAATATGCTACTTTCTTTTGCACAGGTTTCCCTCCACCTCCTTTATTATATTGTCTATATTCATTATCTTTTCATGTATTGGCACCTTTACATCCCTATCCTCTCTGCTCTGTAATCCCATGTTGGTTTCCCTTTCCTATATTCAGCTCAAACTCTCTATTTTTCCATATACATAATTAGCTGTTTCTCTGCCGCCACATGACTGTCTCTTTCCCTCTCTCCCATTATCCCTCCCTCCCATTATCCCTCTCTCCCATTATCCCTCTCTCCCATTATCCATCCCTCCCATTATCCCTCCCTCCCATTATCCCTCCCTCCCATTATCCCTCCCTCCCATTATCCCTCTCTCCCATTATCCCTCCCTCCCATTATCCCTATCTCCCATTATCCCTCCCTCCCATTATCCCTCCCTCCCATTATCCCTCTCTCCCATTATCCCTCCCTCCCATTATCCCTCTCTCCCATTATCCCTCCCTCCCATTATCCCTTCCTCCCATTATCCCTCCCTCCCATTATCCCTCTCTCCCATTATCCCTCTCTCCCATGATCCCTCTCTCCCATTATCCCTCCCTCCCTACCCCTCTCTCCCATTATCCCTCTCTCCCATTATCCCTCCCTCCCTACCCCTCTTCCTCCTTCTCACTCTGTACTTTGTGCCGGGTGCACTTTATCATTTTTGGCAGTGCATACTTAAAAATATGAGAATTTATGCAAATATATGACTGAAAAATGAGCATTCACCTTCTTGCAAGGTACAGAGAAAGTAGCAACTCACTACAATATTTTCCCTTTGTTTTGAATCTGCAGAATAATAATTAGGAATGATTTGTGATCTGAACAAAACTGTATTTTTTTCAAGCAGTCGCTTCACCTTAACTGCTATGCCACAGATGATTAAGTTTTAAATTAATATATATATATATATATATATATATATATATATATATATATATATATATATATCACATTCATAATCTGTTCCAGGTACTTACTGTTTCTGCCAGTTTGGCACTCACAGCATTTCCCATGCCCATTGCTAGATGGATGGATGGACAGATGAATGGATGGGGAGTTGGATGGAACAGAGGGATAGATAGCTGGGTGAGTGGAGGGGTGAGAGGCCACAGGGTCATGTTTGACAGTGGACCAGCTGTCTCTTCTCTTCCTTCGTCCCCTCAGGAGCCCTCCTCAGTCTGCGGTCCTGACAGTGATGACTGACACAGCACGTCACCACTCTCTGGGGTCAGAGGTCATCCTGGAGCGGTCAGTCAAGGCCATGTCTCCTGACACAAACAGTGACAAACGCACAGAGACACACATCCATCCAGTCAGCCATGACACAGTCTCTTGACACACACACATCCTTGTGTCACCCCAGGAACTCTGGGATTGCAGCAGAATGACTGGCATGGCTTACTGCTTAGGATCAACAAGTTCTCAAACCATGACTGGGCCTACTGTAGTAGGCAAGTTGCTATTACAGTCAAGCCCCACTCTTCAACAAAGTCCACACACTGCACTCCCTTACAAGAGCACAAGGTGACTATGACCTTGACCACAAGGTGAGCAAGCAACCTACCATACACATCATTCGTCAACATCATACTTCCAGCTCCATGTGCCGTGGTTTGCATTTTCCCTGTGAATAGTAGGAGGAGTCAGCCGCACTGTGGTGAATACTCCCTAGCTGCTCTTGAGAAATCCTTAGGTAAAGGACTCATCAGGTTCTGTCAGGTGGCAGCTCTTGACAGGAATGAGACGGTGTATCCTTTAAACACAGACACTCTAAACATGTTTAAGCATCCTCAGAGATAATGAGTTACACAGCGAGGCACACGGCCATCAGCATCCCAGTCTCTGCCTACCGTCATTAATACTCAGACAGAGAGGGTAAAGGACGGGAAAAAATGTAGAAATAATAGGCAATTTAGCTCAGCATGGTGAAGAAGGAGCGATGAGGATGAGGGCAAGGTCAGTTTCCTCTCCATTTTTAGGGTATCCTTCCCTGTCACCCTGTTGCGCTGGATCGGATAATGAGGAGATGGATAGAACATAAGAAAAGGGAGAAAGAAATAACATTAATGCAGCAGAGTAAGTGATGGGAGGAGAGAAGGCTACCTGTCCTATCTCCTGGCTCTACCTGTCACCCTCTTCTGCTATTCCCAACCACCTCCTAACTCCTTTTCACTATCCCACAGAGGATGCATAACACACACATACACACAGAGTAATGTAGACACATAGACCTATAGGATTGCAAAGCTATCGGAATTTTTGGCAATTGAACAGATAATCAATCTATGGTAACTTTTTTGTAAATGTATTAATTTGTTATATCTGTGTCCATGTTGTCCATGGGTTTCTAGTTGACAGACCATATGGATCAAGAGAAAATAGCCAAATTAATGAAAACAATTATCTAAATCAACAATGACAATATTTTCAGTTAAACTATGCAATTTTTCTAACTAATGACTTGTTTCACATCTGCCAACAGACATATATAGAAGTGTAACGACTGTCTTCGGGTGAAAGAGAGGAGGACCAAGATGCAGCGTGATGATAATCCATATTTAATGGGATACTTAAACACCGAACAAAAACAATAAACCGACAAAAGGAACGAAGACGAAACAGTCCCGTAACGTGGACACTGGACACTGGACACTGGACACTGGACACTGGAACACTGGAACACTGGAACAGGAACAATCACCCACAAATACCCAAAGAATATGGCTGCCTAAATATGGTTCCCAATCAGAGACAACGATAGACAGCTGCCTCTAATTGAGAACCAATCTAGGCAACCATAGACTTACAAAAACGCCTAGATAGGAAACACCCCCATAAACATACAAAACCCCTCAAAAAGACAAAAACACATACATCACCCATGTCACACCCTGACCTAACCAAAATAACCAAAAAAACAAAGAATACTAAGGTCAGGGTGTGACAGTACCCCCCCTCAAAGGTGCGGACTCCCGGCCGCACATCTAACACTATATGGGAGGGTCTGGGTGGGCATAAATCCGAGGTGGCGGTTCTGGCTCCGGACGCGGTCCCCGCTCCATTTCTGACTCGTCACACTTACTTAATGTCTCTGGAGCGGGAACCCTCACCGCCGACCACGGATTAGAGGACGCCACTGGACTGATGGTCGAGTCTGGAGTGAGAGGCGCCTCTGGATTGGAGGGAGACTCTGGCGGATCCGGACTGGAGGGAGACTCTGGCGGATCCGGACTGGAGGGAGATCCTGGCGGATCCGGACTGGTAGGTTCCGGACTGAGACTCGTCGTGGTAGTTTCCGGACTGAGACTCGTCGTGGTAGGTCCCGGTCTGCGACCCGTCGTGGTAGGGTCCGGACTGTGACCCGTCGTGATAGGGTCCGGACTGCGGCCCGTCGTGGTAGGTTCCGGACTGCGGCCCGTCGTGGTAGGTTCCGGACTGCGGCCCGTCGTGGTAGGTTCCGGACTGCGGCCTGTCGTGGTAGGTTCCGGACTGCGGCCCGTCGTGGTAGGTTCCGGACTGCGACCCGTCGTGGTAGGTTCCGGACTGCGACCCGTCGTGGTAGGTTCCGGACTGCGACCCGTCGTGGTAGGTTGGGGTCTGCGGCCCGTCATAGGAGGTTCCGGTCTGCGGCCCGTCGTGGTAGGTTCCGGTCTGCGGACTATCGCCGGACGCTCTGGACTGGGTACTGTTGCCGGATGCTCTGGACTGGGTACTCTTTCTGGACGCTCTGGACTGGGCACTGTTGCTGGACACTCTGGACTGGGTACTCTTGCCGGACGCTCTGGACTGGGTACTGTTGCCGGACGCTCTGGACTGGGCACTGTTGCCGGACGCTCTGGACTGGGCACTGTTGCCGGACGCTCTGGACTGGGCACTGTTGCCGGACGCTCTGGACTGGGCACTGTTGCCGGATGCTCTGGACTGGGCACTGTTGCCGGACGCTCTGGACTGGGTACTGTTGCCGGACGCTCTGGACTGGGTACTGTTGCCGGACGCTCTGGACTGGGTACTGTTGCCGGACGCTCTGGACTGGCGAGGCGCACTGGTGACCTGATGCGTGGTGCTGGCACTGGTGGTACCGGGTTGGAAACACGCACCTCAGGGCGAGTGCGGTGAGGAGGAACAGGATGTACTGGGCTGTGGAGGCGTACTGGAGGTCTGGTGCGTGGTCTTGGCACTGGTGGTACTGGATAAACCGGACCGTGAAGACACACTGGAGGTCTCGAGCTAATGGCCTGCACAACCCGTCCTGGCTGGATGGTGACTCTAGCCCGGCACGTGCGGGGCGCAGGCACAGGACGCACTGGGCTGTGCAGACATACGGGAGACACAGTGCGCAACGCCGGCGCAGGATATCCTGGCCTGAGGAGACCCACTGGCTATCTGGAGAGCAGGGCTGGCACCATCTGCCCTGGCTGGATCCTCACCCTAGCCCGGCAGATACGGGGAGCTGGGATGTAGCGCACCGGGCTAAGCACACGTACTGGAGACACTGTACGTTCCACCGCACGGTGACCAGTACGACGCCATCTCTCTCCACAGTAAGCACGAGGAGTTAGCGCAGGTCTCCTACCTGGCTTCACCACACTCCCCGTGTGCCTCCCCCAATACATTTTTGGGGCTGCCTCTCGGGCTTTCAGCCGTGCTGCCGTGCTGCTTCTTCATACCGCTGCCTCTCCACTTTGGCTGCCTCCAGCACTGCCTTGGGGCAGCGATATTCCCCCGGCTGCGTCCAGGGTCCTTCTCCATCCAGTATCTCCTCCCAAGTCCAATAGTCCTGATTGCGCTGCACCTCCTGCTGCTGCCCGTTACCACGCTGCTTGGTCCTTTGGTGTTGGGTGATTCTGTAACGATTGTCTTCGGGGTGAAAGAGAGGAGGACCAAGATGCAGCGTGATGATAATCCATATTTAATGGGATACTTAAACACCGAACAAAAACAATAAACCGACAAAAGGGTGGTCCTTCTGTGGCTCAGTTGGTAGAGCATGGCGCTTGTAACGCCAGGGTAGTGGGTTCGATTCCCGGGACCACCCATACGTAGAATGTATGCACACATGACTGTAAGTCGCTTTGGATAAAAGCGTCAGCTAAATGGCATATATATATTATATTATTATTATTATTATATATATTATTATTATATATTATTATTATATTAAAAGGAACGAAGACGAAACAGTCCCGTAACGTGGACACTGGACACTGGACACTGGAACACTGGAACACTGGAACACTGGAACAGGAACAATCACCCACAAAATACCCAAAGAATATGGCTGCCTAAATATGGTTCCCAATCAGAGACAACGATAGACAGCTGCCTAGAACCAATGAAGGCAACCATAGACTTACAAAAACGCCTAGATAGGAAACACCCCCATAAACATACAAAACTCCTCGACAAGGCAAAAACACATACATCACCCATGTCACTCCCTGACCTAACCAAAATAACAAAGAAAACAAAGAATACTAAGGTCTAGGTGTGACAATAAGTTGATGGTTTACAGTTAGGATAATGTTTTACAGCTTGGTCATTACATTGTGTATGTTAAAATCATCTTATTTGATTATGTTATATTTCTGACGGCCACACTGAAGGCCAGAGATAATTACAGATGCCTGTGAAGTACCCAAAAAGGCCATTAAATGTAACCTGATAAAATTCTAGTAGTTTAGTGGTAAACTTCAAAGGTTTCAGTAACATACCCTCCCTTTGCAAACCTTTATCATGAAAAAGCATTTATAAAAGCTTCATCAGGTTTTATTATTTTTTGTCCAAAAATGTAATAAAAGTATGGTAGACAACCATTATGACACTCAGAGAGAGATACAATGGACATGTTTGAAGGTTAATAAAGATAAACAGGGACAGGCAGTGCCTCATTCAATGCTTCATTAAGTTGTGTGAAAATTGGTTGATTGAGTGAAAATGGATGCTGTGCTATCCCAACTCACATAGACAGGGTTGTGTGTGTTCTGTTCCTCAGGTGGGATTACAGCTCTAACCTCATCCAAATCAAAACCTCATCCAATCAAAACCTCATTTAATCATGTCATCTAATCAAAACCTAATCTAATCAAGACCTCATCTCAATCAAAACCTCATCTAATCAAAACCTCATTTAATCATGTCATCTAATCAAAACCTACTCTATTTTTTATTTATTTTACCTTTATTTAACTAGGCAAGTCAGTTAAGAATAAATTGTTATTTTCAATGACGGCCTAGGAACAGTGGGTTAACTGCCTTGTTCAGGGGGAGAACGACAGATTTGTACCTTGTCAGCTCGGGGGTTTGAACTTGCAACCTTCCGGTTACTAGTCCAACACTCTAACACTCTAACCACTAGGCTACCCTGCTACCCTCAAAACCTCATCTAAATTAAAACCTCATCTAAATCAAAAACTAATCTAATCATGATGTCATCTAATCAAAACCTTCTCTAATCATGTCATCTAATCAAAACCTCATCTAATCATGATGTCATCTAATCAAAACCTTCTCTAATCATGTCATCTAATCAAAACCTCATCTAATTAAAACCTCATCTAATGACGATGTCATGTACACAGGCTTCTCTTTCTATGTCTTTCATTCTGGTCATTGGAAAGATGTTTGAAAGACACGTGTGTGTTTGTGCGTGTGTGTGTGTGCATGTACATGTATACTCACGTCCATTTGTTCTTTCACTATGTGACTCAAGTGAGCGAGAGCGAGGGACAGTGGCGTGTATTCATGGGTCCAAGGGAAGCCAGGCTTCCCCAAATAATGTATCAAGAAAAAACTATTTATCTTTCATCTCGCTGTATTTCATAATTTTCCTTACATTTGCAAGAGGCTGAGTATACTGTATCTCACTGGAGAACATATCCAAGTGAGCAAAACAGTGCCCCTCTGTCTCTGTATGTGTAGACCATCTATCTGACGCTGTCTGGTCCAAACGAGTATGACATTGTTGTAGCCCGTAGTATTGAATGCAAGGGAAGCTTGGCTTGTAAAATAATAGCCAATCAGCGTTGAGCTAAACTGAGTGAGCTCAACTGTGAATGGTCCTGGCGCACCAGCTTGGATTTGGCCTCATTCCAATCAAATCGCATTGAGGGTATACGTCATTGCAACTTGAACCGTTGCATATCGTTGTGTTGTTGTCCTCCGGTGGCTAGCTAGCAAAAATTGGCCCTTTCCTAAATTATCCATGGATGGAGATAGGGATTTGGACTTGTGGTTTTACTTCATTCTCCCTACTGGCCAATGGTTATAACAGTGATTCTGATCCAACCATTAATTCATACATTGTGCCCCTGGCCTGAGAGGATGGAAGTTCAATATGCACGCACAGAAATCAGAACCATGGACTCATCATATTTGGCTGACGGTGATTGGACTAAATTATTTTTGGTATATTTTAGTTGGGACTGTATTAGACTAAGCATAGGGGATTTGATGATGTTTAAATGTTGATGTTGAAATGGTGGTGCAATAGTGGAGGCAGCTCCTGTTTTCTTTGTGACTTGTGGAAACTCTCCTTGGTTCTAAATCCCTAATTGTTTGGTAGTTGGAAACATTACCTTGCTTGACCATGCTGTAGGTCCTGTAACTGTTTGTTACATGCAATATGCTTTATGGACTTCACAGGACAGAGGTTGATCTTTGGATTTGTGATGAAACAAAGGTGTTTCATTTATTCTGCCACTGTGTCTTCTTATGGTCTCGGCCTTTAGGGTTATTTATCACGGTCGCAAGGCATATGACCCTGGGACTAAATACCTCCGTCTGCAACTGGATCCTAAGACATCCTGACGGGCCGCCCCCAGGTGGTAAGCGTAGGTAACAACACATCCACCACGCTGATCCTCAAGACAGGGGCCCCTCAGGGATGCATGCTCAGTCCCCTCCTTGTTCACTCATGACTGCGTGGCCAGGCACGACTCCAACACCATCATCAAGTTTGCAGATGACACAACAGTGGTAGACCTGATCACCAACAACGATGAGACAGCCTATAGGGAGTAGGTCAGACCTGTCCGTGTGATGACAGGACAACAACCTCTCCTTCAATGTGATTAAGACAAAGGAGATGTTTGTGGACTACAGGAAAAAGAGGACCGAGCACTCCCCCATTCTCATTGACTTGGCTGCAGTGAAGCAGGTTGAGAACTTCAAGTTCCTTGGTGTTCACATAACCAACAAAGTATCATGGTCCAAACACACTAAGACAGTCGTGAAGAGACCCCTCTTTTACGCTGCTGCTACTCTCTGTTTATCATCTATGCATAGTAACTTTAACTCTACCTACATGTACATATTACCTCAATTACCTTGTCTAACCCGTGCACCCACACATTGACTCTGCACTGGTACCCCCTGTATACAGCCTCGCTATTGCTATTGTTATTGTTATTGTTTAATTATTTGTAACTTTTATTTACTATTTTTTTATTTTTTTATTAAAAAAAAACTTATTAACATGTTTTTCTTAACTTCTTAAAGCAGTGTTGGTTAAGGGCTTGTAAGTAAGCATTTCACTGTTGCATTCGGCGCATGTGACAAATACAATTTGATTTGATATGAACTAACAGGTTATAGAGCAAACTAAGCAATTATTACAACACATAGGTTGTAATATCCCTTTTTTTCCCATCTTCCCCCGGGATCTTACCCACGCACCACTACTGGTGACGGAGATCATAGAGTGTTATTTCCAACATAGTGATTGGGCTGTCTCTTCTCTGGGTGGCGCAGGAAGGAAAAGGAAATAGGTAAACAATGTCATTATTTGTGGCATATTGGGGAACCATCTGGGGACCCCTTCAACAGCACAGGCTAATTTACGGCTACTCTGAGCTTTCCGGGACTGAGTCCAACCCCCATTCACCCCTCCAGAGCCCTTTCTCTGTTACCACAGAGTTCTGCAGAATTCTCATCTACCATAGATTGCTACTCTCTCAATTCTCTCTCTATTCTCTCTCCCTCTATTACTGCTGAGACCCGTCTCATTCCACAGATATTCTGTTCACTCTCTGGTCTTCTCTTCTCTTCGCATACAGTCACAACAGAAAGTCCACCTGATTAGCTCTAATGATTTGTGTCCAGTGTTTATAAGCTCTAAACACTATCTATGACCTATTGATTCACCAGTGACAAGCGCAGGGTCTGTTTAAGTTATTGGTTTGTTCTCTATATAGTCCCTATTGATTGTCTATTACAGTACTGCTGAGGCCATTATCTAGTTTACTGTTCCACATGGTTCTCTCAGTGCAGCACGTACATATCTATAGATTATTTGTTATTTCACACACACACGTTGTCTTACTTTAATGAAAGCCGCCACTTTTACTACTACTACTATGCCATATATGTTGCTTTCTATAAAAACTTCAAATGCATAGTTGTGTTTATGATATCATCCTCCTCCTCTATCCCTTACTCTCTCTGTTTCATCTGTGTTGCTGCCTGCCTCCCTCCATCATCCCTGACCACTGCTAAATTGCTTGACATCAGACATTGACGTCATGAATGCAAATATCACACCCAATAGTAGCTTTACCCTCAAAGACCCTGCTAGCTTGAACAACCATTTTCCTTTTGTTCACGGGGACATGGGACAATATTGAGATGGAGATTAGAAGGAGGAGGGATAGAATCAGACATGGGAAAGAGCATGTGTGATTTCTCTGACCACAATTCTAGTCTTCTCTCCCTGGAGCCCATAGCGCCATTAAAAGCTCATTTTTATATTTGTAAACCTCTCCTCTGAGTGAATAATGGTCTCATCCACACACACTGGTCATTAATCTGATTATCAAACATTACAGATAATTACTGTGTGCATTACAACGACCCTTATCATCAGCGTAGCCTAGTGGTTAGAGCGTTGGACTAGTAACCGGAAGGCTGCGAGTTCAAACCCCCCGAGCTGACAAGGTACACAATCTGTCATTCTGCCCCTGAACAGGCAGTTAACCCACTGTTACCCAGGCCATCATTGAAAATAAGAATGTGTTCTTAACTGACTTGCCTGGTTAAATAAAGGTAAAATAAAAATAAAATGACTTGTCAACTTTATTTTCCAAGAACCAAGACAGGGTCAATTTAGTGCTTTGGAGGATGTTTAGATGTTTAGGCTGTCACTGGTTGACACAAACTTCTGTTGTTTGGGTAATTGCGGCACTACTTTTGCCTATTATATTACAGAATATTCCTTGATAAACCAGGTGCTGTGAATGGCGTTGTCACATTTGTATTTTTTTGCTTTTGGCATTGTGCCTTGAAAAAGAGTCTGTATACCACCCCGTTTGTTATTTATAGTGCTCAGAGAGTCTTTGTCTCTTCCCATCCAGTGGCTCGGAGTCTGAAGCTGTGTTAGATATAAACATCAGTCCCATGAGAGGAGCAGGCAGCAGACTCTGTAGTAGACCACAGACAGGTCAATAACGGGGCTGATCACCGGAGAAAACCGCTTAACCACAGCTCAACAACAACTGCTTCTGTCTGCATCTCGCTCTTTCTCTCTTCCCTTCTCTCTCCCTCGTATCTTCTCTCTCCCTCTCTCTTCTCTCTTCTCTCTCCCTCTCTCTTCTCTCTCCCTCTCTCTTCTCTCTCCCTCTCATCTTCTCTCTCCCTCTCATCTTCTCTCTCCCTCTCTCTTCTCTCTCCCTCTCTCTTCTCTCTCCCTCTCTCTTCTCTCTCCCTCTCTCTTCTCTCTCCCTCTCATCTTCTCTCTCCCTCTCATCTTCTCTCTCCCTCTCTCTTCTCTCTCCCTCTCTCTTCTCTCTCCCTCTCTCTTCTCTCTCCCTCTCATCTTCTCTCTCCCTCTCTTCTTCTCTCTCCCTCTCTCTTCTCTCTCCCTCTCTCTTCTCTCTCCCTCTCTCTTCTCTCTCCCTCTCTCTTCTCTCTCCCTCTCTCTTCTCTCTCCCTCGCATCTTCTCTCTCCCTCTCTCTTCTCTCTGGCTGTATTGATCCCTGTCCCATTTATCTGTGGTGATTGGCTAGTTGTGCCATAGAGACACAGGTGAACATCCTTTTAATTCATTGCCAGCCGTCCCAAGGCAGAACATATTTTAAAGACAGCACAGTGTTCCCTCGGTGATACTTAGAAAATAAGTGGGAACCATAAATAGATGTAAATGAGAGCAAACAAAGTTAGGGGGGCTTGGGGAGAGTTCAGAGTCATTAGGCTAACAATACTGTCCACTCTACACAAAGGATGTTTGGTTGTATTTTGTCCTGCAGTTTCAAGAGAGAAATATACATTTAGGGAACTCCAAATCAGTGTTTCCCTAGAGAGAGAGAGAACACAACCACCACTTTGTTAACAGTAAACACAAGCATATATCGAATAGAATCCAGGCCATACCCCTCAAGGCTCTCTAGTTTAACGGAGGTGAGACCCTTTGTCCTCTTACCAATCGTGTACTGTGAAACTGTGTGATACGCTCTCACAACAAAACATTTGAACACAAGGCAAGAGAGAGAGAGTAAGCAATACACATCTGGAGGATGTGGAAAGGTTCACAGGTGATAGTGTCCAGCTGTCAGCTTGTTCATGTAACCAGGATCTGCACAGCAAACCTCACTCATCCCCCTCAATAAAACAATTACAGGCTTTCTTCCTCAACACCTGGGCACCATAGCAAGGAGAGAGAGGGAGGGAGATGGAGACAAGAGGGACAGATCAATCACATTTGTATTGTATTTTTTCTTTCTCTGTTTTGATGTAGATGCCAATGTGTGAAATGAATTGGCACTGCAAATGTCCTCTTCACCATGCCAGTGTTATTTGACTTTGAAATTTGAATTTGGGAGAAAAGGGAAAGGCTTGAATGATGGGTGTGGGTGAAAGAGAGAAGGAACACAGGACAATCTGTATAATAAACACAGAAAATAATAACAGAGACAGAGCAAGTGAATTGAGGAGGAGGAGGTGGATGGGGAGGAGGTGGATGGGGAGGAGGGGCGGGAGGATGGGGAGGAGGAGGTGGATGGGGAGGAGGAGGTGGATGGGGAGGAGGAGGGGGAGGATGGGGAGGAGGAGGTGGATGGGGAGGAGGAGGTGGATGGGGAGGAGGAGGGGAGGATGGGGAGGAGGAGGTGGATGGGGAGGAGGAGGTGGATGGGGAGGAGGAGGGGGAGGATGGGGAGGAGGAGGTGGTGGATGGGGAGGAGGAGGAGGTTGGGGAGGAGGAGGTGGTGGATGGGGAGGAGGAGGTGGATGGGGAGGAGGAGGGGGAGGAGGGGGAGGAGGAGGTGGCGGAGGGGGAGGAGGAGGAGGAGGGGGAGGAGGGGGAGGAGGAGGAGGTTGGGGAGGAGGAGGTGGTGGAGGGGGTGGAGGAGGTGGAGGGGGAGGAGGAGGGGGAGGATGCGGAGGAGGAGGTGGTGGATGGGGAGGAGGAGGGGGAGGAGGATGGGGAGGAGGAGGATGGGGAGGAGGAGGTGGTGGATGGGGAGGAGGAGGTGGATGGGGATGGGGAGGAGGAGGGGGAGGATGGGGAGGAGGAGGTGGTGGATGGGGAGGAGGAGGAGGAGGATGGGGAGGTGGTGGATGGGGAGGAGGAGGTGGATGGGGGAGGGGGGCGGAGGCAGAGGAAAGAGAGCTGAGAAAGATATGAAAAGAACTGGAGAGTGGGAGCAGATCAAAGAGAGCTAGGGATGAAAAATGAAATGATGAAATGAAAAGAGACACTGAGGGGATAACAAAGTGAGCAGTTTGGGGAGGAGGTGCAGCTCTTTCTCTGTAGGAGTTCAGAGGTTGGCTCGGCTTCCTGCATCTGGAGTCTCTTCGCCCTGTGTTCACACCAGACACTATATCAGCCATCACACAAGAGACAACACATGTTCAGCAACTGTTGCTGATGCCCACCTATTCTCAGCTCAAGACCCCAAGCCAAATTTGCTTGGCTGATACACACACCCACCAAGCTCATCTCCCGCACTTTCATTCTCTCTCTGAGAATCTCACAGGGACTCAGAAATATAGTTGTGTAGTCCATAAACATTTTCAGGGGGATGATACCATCTCTATATAATTTCCCCCTATACCACGATCTATACAGTTGTACAGTGAATGCGCCGTTTAGTTTATTAATTTGTTTGCTCTCAACTCTGCAGTGGGTCCTAGACAGTGCCGAACAGCTGCCAGTTATCTTTTGGCTTAAACTCCTTCTCTGCTCTCTCCAGTTGCTCTCTCTCTCTGGTGGCTCTCTTCAGGATGCCTTTCTTATGTGTGTAATTACCATGTTCAAGGCTTGTTTTAAAGTGAAGGGAGCATTCCACTTCACAAAGTTATTAACGAGCCTTTTGATCCTCCCGCTGGAGGGTGAGATCTGCATGTTGCCACAGTAACCGTGTCTGGCCCCCTGGATGTGACAGAGGACCCATCTCTGTCAGGTTATTGTTTCACCTGTTCCCCCCAGGTACGCACACACATACACAGACACACACTTGCGCGCACACATTGTGCTTGCCTTGTCAAATCAGAGTGTGAGTCTGTTGCATTCTGTGAGAATAAGGTGACAAGAGGCTTTTTGTAGATGATCTCAAACCTCGATTCCCAGATTCTCTCAGGTAAATAGACACCTTTCTTTTAACGCTAGTCTAAACACTAAGTTTTCCAGGGAGCGACATATACAAGCACACATACTGTTGATGTCCCTCTCGCTGTGCCCTGCAAAAACAGTCTATTTGGAAAATATATTTTTCCCCAGCCAATCGTGGGCCTCCACGCTTGCAGAATTGAGGAGTTAAATGCCATGAATTCTTCATGCTTAATGAGCCCATCAGCCCTTGAGTAAAGGCAGTCTGTAGTGCTTCAGCTAATTGGCTTCAGTGGCTGTGCTCTCCCGCTGTGGTGGACTGGGAGTGGGGGAGAGAGAGAGAGAGAGAGAGAGAGAGAGAGAGAGAGAGAGAGAGAGAGAGAGAGAGAGAGAGAAGGCAGAGAGGTTGCGGGAATAAAACAGGTTTGTTTAGGGAGTTGAGGTGAGCAGTCGGGGTTGAGTGGTCTTGTCCAGAGAATTTGTACCATGACAGGTATTCCTCCTCTTTGGTCTCTTTTATTGGAATGTTGTTGTTGTTTTCTTGATGTCCTATCAGTGATTTTGTTTTCATAGAAGAGCTTACAGACACACACAAACACATACACACACACAACGAGCCCTCATTTTGGAGCCTATAGGTAAATCATCCAATCGTGATTTGTCCACAACATCGACCAATGAATGAATGGTATAATTAGTTCATTCTTCTGTGTGTGTGTGTGTGTGTGTGTGTGTGTGTGTGTGTGTGTGTGTGTGTGTGTGTGTGTGTGTGTGTGTGTGTGTGTGTGTGTGTGTGTGTGTGTGTGTGTGTGTGTGTGTGTGTGTGTGTGTGTGTGTGTGTGTGTGCGTGCGTGCGTGCGTGTAATTACATTGTAAATTGTCATGTTTAGAGATTACAAACAGAAGAATTAACAATTGAAGCTTCAGATGCACCATTTAATCCAGCGTTTAATCCACTGTGGTCATTGACATGTACGGTCCGGGTGCTATACGTTCTCCTCCTTTCCTTGCTTTCTCTACATAACCACTGCAATTGGGGAGAGAGGCACACAGGCACACACCAGTAGCCCCTCCTTACCCCCTTATCTCCCTCTCTAGTCACCCCCCTTCCGTTCCCTCTGTGCCTGTCCCGACACTAGCACCAATTACTGGGCCAGCGCAGAACCAGGCCTAAATCTGTGGTGGAGCTGGAGTGGCATGTCTGCCCATGCTGTCCTGTGGAGAGGAGACAGACTCAGCACCGGTCTGAAAAGGCTGCAGGAGGTCTGGCCAGTAGACAATCAGTTCCCTGTGGGATGAGTGCAACATGTTCCCTGGATACCCAAGTGTCCCTCCGCCAGTCCTCCTTCATTGTCAACACCTCTGTTATATGGCAATATGATTGCGTGCAGTGATATGACATTGCTTTAGATTTTTTGGGGGCATAACAGTGTAAGATGCATAAGGTGCATAAGTTTGTGTGTGTGTGTGTGTGTGTGTGTGTGTGTGTGTGTGTGTGTGTGTGTGTGTGTGTGTGTGTGTGTGTGTGTGTGTGTGTGTGTGTGTGTGTGTGTGTGTGTGTGTGTGTGTGTGTGTGTGTGTGTGTGTGTGTGTGTGTGTGTGTGTGTGTGTGTAAATGACTGTCAGTGCCACTGTGTGTATTCCATGATGGTTAAAAACGTTGTGCCTCATTTTCACAGGTTCTCAGTCTCTTTGTTGTTGTTTGTTGTTGTCCATTCACAAATGTTACGTTGTCTCGGGTATGTGTAATTTTACCTGACTTGTCCGGAAGGGCCCGTACAGATCCAATTTCAAATGCTGCTGCTCTTGCTTTTCACGAGAGTGGAGCGTGGCGTGTATAGCTTGTTGTTTTTATTGGCCAGTCATAAGTCATCAAATTGGCAATAGGATACAGTCATAGAGCCTATGAAAAAAAAAGATATGAGATGTCTAATCAATGGAAGATGGAATTAAAATGACAGAATTTAAAATGAAAGGAGAAGGATAGGCGACAACGACCAAGAGCCAACAGGTAGACTGCTACTTAATATATGGAGTTGTTGTTATTTGTAACTGTAGGATGAGAAAATACATGCACTGAAGCCTCAATAAGCCTAGCTAGATAACGTTAGATAGCAGTCTAGACAGGTACTAAGTAATCATATTTAATGATAAATAAACCTAACTATGACAGTTATTACTCTACCATAGCGTGAGTCGGCTTGGTTGGTTGCGGTCTCTCGTCTCTCCCACCCTCCTTGCAGCTCCCCCCCTCCCTCCCTCCCTCCTGCTCCCAGTACGTCCCCTTCCTTGCCTTCTAAAGTGACCCAACTCACTCTCTCCTCTCACGCTTTATCAGCTCAGGTTAATAAAGTAGCTTAAAAATATATGTTTCTGCTGCAACCCCTCACTCCGATCAGAGTGAGGGGTTGAGTCTGGATCTGACCAGGTCTATATGGAACGGTTCTAGTTGTCCTCTGGTCCGTTCGGAACCAGTCTCAGTAAATTGTATTTATGCATATCGTGTCTGGGTGGGAAAGTCCAAGGTCCATTTCAAAATGGGTCGAACTTTTTGGACCCGTGAAGACCTCAACTTACAGGTACATGGGAGACAATGGCATTTTAACAGACCCTGAAACGGTACAGTCCCATTGGGTGAAATTCATCTAACATGAGAGTGAGACTATTTGCGGTTTATGAGATGTTGTTGCCATAGAGAAGACGCCAAATACTCTGGGCTGTGGAAATGACAGCCATTCAACATCGCCTACTCCTCCTTTAGATATCTTCTTTCCTGCCTCAGCTCCTGCCTCAGCTCCTGCCTCAGCTCCTGCCTCAGCTCCTGCCTCAGCTCCTGCCTCAGCTCCTGCCTCAGCTCCTGCCTCAGCTCCTGCCTCCCACCACAGAAGTGCAGGCTTTTTAAGTTATAACAAATACAGAGGAATGAGGTAAAGAGTGAATAAAAAGTGGAGTTGGAGGGGAGGAGAGGAGGAGGAAGGACATGGGAGAAATAGAAAGCATTGATGAAGTCGGTGGGTAAAGTCGTGATGATGGAGGAGAATAAGAGATCTTTTGTGTCTTCTATCTCAAGGTCATGTCTTGTCATTCGGTAAGGTCTGTCACATTTCCCAGCTAGCACATTCGGTTCATTGGAAGTTGTGGGAACATAAGTTTTTCTTTTCACATTGGTTGTGGGAAAGAAACCATACGTTTCCTAAAACTGAGAACTTTGCCAATTCTGGGAATGTGTATTTTTAGATTGGAGGGAGGTTCGTCTTATTCTGGTTTCTTGAAAATGTTCATGGGAGGTTTCAATATTGCTCTGAGAACGGAAATGATAGGTTATTAGGAAGATGTTGAACTACTTCCTTTAAAACCTTCACTGAATGGTTCGATAAGACTTTTAATAACATACTTATTTCTTTTTTTACTACAAGCTCAGATAGGACACATGGAAATGCACTTCCTTAGGCATTAATCATGCAAACACTTTTTTTTATTTTGACACGGCAACAGTGAGATTAGAAACTATAATCTTCTGTTCTCTATCCATGGAATTAGTTCACCGTGCCACCAGGATGCAGCTAGCAGCCATGTTTTTTTTACGCATACAAAGCTATTCATTTTAGTCTATTCAAACAGACCCCATTTCAAGGGAAGCAAGCAACTCATTAAGATCAGTTAATGGAACACACTTAAGAAGATAGAGAGAGGTTTGTTGATTCTGAGAAAGGAATGCATGTTTTTAAATAACATTCTTCAAACATTCTCTGAATGTTAAAGGTCTCAAGTTTTTTATGGAATTTGAGAACATGACTTCAAATAGAACCATGAGCTAACCTGTAGGTAATGTTATGCTGATGTACTGAAATTCCCACAGAATATCATTGCTTCTGAATGTTCTTTAAATGAAAGGGAACCCAGCTAGCACATAACGTTCTGAGAACCATATGTTTCTTAGAGCTTGGTGAGAGTGTGGTTGTCCTATGGTTATTTAGCATACAGCATTCCCACCACTTTCTGGGAATGGTGTTGCTTGGCTTTGGAACATTCTCAGCACATTTAAGGAACTTCACCAGTTTTATTAAATGTTCTTGGTATTCCATTACCTTAACAGAACGTTTCCTAAAAGTTTATAAGTAAACATTTTGGTCATGTTCTAGGAATGTTCTCCAACAGGTTTGACATTGGGAATGTATTTAAAAGAGTCGATGTCCACGCCTCTACGAAACTCTTCACAACATCATTTTAAAAATCCCCAACAAAATCCATCTGTTCAAGCTAGAGATGTGTTTTTTTTTTATATAGGCTGATTGATCAGGCCGTAAAACCAAAAAGCCACTCCTTCGATATAAAGTTGTTTTTGACGAAAATGAAAATGTGTCAGTTTGTCACTTTCACGAGGTTGGAATAATAACATGTTTAACTATTTAAGACATTGGTGTAACGGCGTTCGTCTGTTGAAGGATAACCGCAATCCCAATGCCTACAAAACCCCAATACGAAACACAACAAAATAAACCCATGTCACACCCTGGCCTGACCAAATATATAACGAAAACACAAAATACTATGACCAAGGCGTGACAGAACCCCCCTCCCTAAGGTGCCGACTCCCGGACGCACCTCAAAACCATAGGGAGGGTCCGGGTGGGAGTCTGTCCATGATGGCGGCTCCGGCTCGGGACGTGGACCCCACTCCATTAATGTCATAGTTCCTCCCCTTCGCGTCCTGGGATAATCCACCTTCGCCGCCGACCATGGCCTAATAGTCCTCACCCAGAACCCCACTGGACTGAGGGGCAGCTCGTGACTGAGGGGCAGCTCGGGACTGAGGGGCAGCTCGGGACTGAGGCAGCTCGGGACTGAGGGGAAGCTCGGGACTGAGGGGAAGCTCGGGACTGAGGGGAAGCTCGGGACTGAGGGGAAGCCCGGGACTGAGGGGAAGCCCGGAACTGAGGGGAAGCCCGGGACTGAGGGGAAGCCCGGGACTGAGGGGAAGCCCAGTACTGAGAGGAAGCCCAGTACTGAGGTGAAGCTCAGGCAGGTAGTTGGCTCCGGCAGATCCTGGCTGGCTGGCGGATCTGGAAGAGTCTGGTTGACTGGCAGATCTGGAAGAGTCTGGTTGACTGGCAGATCTGGAAGAATCTGGTTGACTGGCAGATCTGGCAGATCATGGCTGACTGGCGGATCTAGCTGCTCTGGCTGCTCCATGCAGACTGACAGCTCTGGATGCTCCATGTAGACTGGCAGCTCTGGCTGCTCCATGCAGATTGGCAGCTCTGGCTGCTCCATGCAGATTGGCAGCTCTGGCTACTCCATGCACACTGGCAGCTCTGGCTGTTCCATGCAGACTGACAGCTCTGGCTGCTCCATGCAGATTGACAGCTCAGGCTGCTCCATGCAGACTGACAGCTCTGGCTGCTCCATGCAGACTGGCAGCTCTGGCTGCTCCATGCAGACTGGCAGCTCTGGCTGCTCCATGCAGTCTGACAGCTCAGGCTGCTCCATGCAGGCTGACAGCTCTGGCTGCTCCATGCAGACTGGCAGCTCTGGCTGCTCCATGTAGACTGGCAGCTCTGGCTGCTCCATGCAGATTGGCAGCTCAGGCTGCTCCGAACAGGCAGGAGGCTCCGGCAGCGCTGTAGAGGAGGAAGGCTCTGGAAGCGCTGAACAGGCGGGAGACTCCGATAGCGCAGGAGAGGAGGAAAACGCTGGCTGCGCTGAACAGGCGGGAGGCTCCGGCAGCGCAGGAGAGGAGAAAGGCTCTGGCTGCGCTAAACAGGCGGGAGACTCCAGCAGCGCTGTAGAGGAGGAAGGCTCTGGCTGCACTGAACAGGCGGGAGGCTCCGACAGCGCTAGAGGGAAGGAAGGCTCTGGCTGTGCTGAACAGGCGAGGCGCACTGAAGGCCTGGTGCGTGGTGCTGGAACTGGTGGTACTGGATCGAGAACACGCACAGGAAGCCTGGTGCGGGGAGCTGCCACTGGCGGACTGGTGTTTGGAGGTGGCTCTGGATAGACCGGACCGTGCAGGCGCACTGGAGCTCTTGAGCACCGAGCCTGCCCAACCTTACCTGGCTCGATGCCGACTCTAGCCCGGCCAATACGAAGAGCTGGTATGAACCGCACCGGGCTATGCACCCGCACTGGAAACACCATGCAATCCATAGCATAACACGGTGCCCCATAGCATAACACGGTGCCCCCCCCGGTAAGCACAGGGAGTTTGCGCAGGTCTCCTACCTGGCATAGCCATACTCCCTGTGAGCCACCCCCCAATACATTTTTGGGGCTGACTCTCAGGCTTCCATCCGCGTCGTCGTGCTGCCTCTTCATACCAGCGCCTCTCCGCTCTCGCCGCCTCCAGTTCTTCTTTGGGGCGTCGATATTCACCAGGCTGAGCCCAGGGTCCTTTTCCATCCAATATCTCTTCCCAAGTCCAGAAGTCCTTTGATCGCTGCTCCTCACGATTAACAGGGAGAGTTGGCTCAGGTCTGACTCCTGACTCTGCCACTCTCTCCCTGAGCCCCACCCCCAATACATTTTTGGGGCTGACTTTCGGGTTTCTTTCTGCGCCGCCGTGTCTTTCTCTTCGACTCCATTCTCCTATAGCCCTCTTCACACTGCTCCAGCGAATCCCAGGCGGGCTCCGGCACTCTCTCTGGGTCGACCGCCCACCTGTCTATTTCCTCCCACGTCGTATACTCCATACTTCTGCTGTCCATAACGTCCTGTTACCACGCCGCTCGGTCCGGGTCAGGTGGGTGATTCTGTAACGCCGTTCATCTGTTGAAGGAGAGTCGGATCAAAATGCAGCGTGGTGGTTACTCATGTTCTTTAATGAAGAATAGTGATACATGAAATAACTAATAAATATACAAAACAACAAACGGAACGAGAAAACCTATCACAGCCTATCTGGTGAACACTACACAGAGACAGGAACAATCACCCACAAAATACACAGTGAAACCCCGGCTACCTAAATATGGTTCCCAATCAGAGACAACGAGAATCACCTGACTCTGATTGAGAACCGCCTCAGGCAGCCAAACCTATGCTACACCCCTACTCAGCCGCAATCCCAATGCCTACAAAACCCCAATACGAAACACAACAAAATAAACCCATGTCACACCCTGGCCTGACCAAATATATAACGAAAACACAAAATACTATGACCAAGGCGTGACAATTGGCTTGAATCTAGTTTTAGCCTTTAGAGTTCGAGAACATTTTAACAACTAAGGAAGAATTTTCACTTCCCTCATTGACTTCTCAAACCCCAAAACCAGGCCTGGTCTATTAAGCATGTTTCGCCAGCGTTCCCGGGAAGTCTCGCGATGTTATGCCTCTGGGTATAGAAACTCTAATATGACCTCTCTATGGAAAGGTGACACTCTCACAAACATGATGGCGTTCTCCGTTTTGCTCTATGATCACCACAAGTGTCACAGGGCTCGTCTGAATGTAAACCGGTACCGGGCCAAAAATGTATGGAAGTGAATAGAGCATTTTCACATTTCTACAAATTACATATCGTAATCTCATAATAAAGATACAACCACAATGTACACAATGTTCCAGGCATTTATGACTCACTGACCCTTTAATGGATAGTGTTCATATCACCCCTTCAAACCCAGTGACACACACCTGGGTTCTGACGCAGGCTCACCACATAAATAGGTGTGTCTGCATGTGCGTGTGTACGTGTGTGAGCCCATTCATGCGTGAATGTGTGAGTGCAGGTGAGTGTGTGCATGCATGTATCAATGTGTCCTATTTCTTATATTGTAGCTGTCAGTGTGGTCTAAACTTTGACAGATCCCTCCTGTCGAAAAAACTGCTGTAGTAATCGAAGTGTTGAATCGTGAGAGGCTGATTGTTGTCTGATGTGCTGTAGACCACCGGAAAAGCCCAATTTGTCTCACTAATCTTACACGAAATAACATTTGCATTCAGCCAACTGCCTGTAATAAAGCCTGGCAGTTATGGGGTCCGCTCAGACGCATAACCATTAATCACAATTAAAGAGAGCTTAGCGCTTGTCACATAAATATTTACAGTGTGGTCGGGGCCATCACACACTGTAAATTCATAAATCATCAGGCCAGATTATTACATTTATGACCGTTTTATTATTCATGATCTGCCTTTTATCTGGTTTTATATTTATTTCCTGCTCCACATGACCTGCTAGGGGGTGGCTGGGTGGAGGCTGTCTCTTACCCAAGCTGTCAACGGTCTCATCCGTAAACATTTGTGTATGTGACACTCATATGTGTTAACAGAAAATAAGCAAGGCCTCCCATCTGCACCTCAAGCCAAGAACTCCTACCACATCTCACTTCTGTCTTCTGTCTGGTCGTCCCAGCTGTGGCTGAACAGTGACTAGCCAATAAGAACTAAAGTGGAGTATGTGTCGCAGGTCAGTGGTGTTCTGCACCTCAAAGCTGTCCACCCTCAACTGCCACTGCCAATTGAAATAGTCCCACTGACTGGCTGTAGACCCAGCCCAATCTGCACAGCATTATGACCTCCGGACTACAAAGCAGGGCAGAGCAGACTCACTGACAGCTCCATTTGTTGAGACTAATTTAACCCAATGAGTCTTCAGTGATCCCAAACAAAAGAGTTTGATCACATTGAATGTCGATATTATTGGAGATATGGGCCCTGCAGTGAAAACCTCTCGTCATTCTGTTGTGCTCCTTCCTATCATCTAATGAATATGTCCCTACAACTCAGACAACATCAGCTTAGTCATAGAATGGAAATATTCTAATATTTATTACAAACTGAGTAGTTCGAGCCCTGAATGCTGATTGGCTGACACCCGTGGTACAGTATATCAGAGGGTATACCACAGGTATGACAAAACAATTACATTGGTAACCAGTTTATAATATCAATAATGCACCTTGGGGGGATTGTGATATATGGCCAATACACCGAAGCTACGGGCTTTGTCCAGGCACTCCGCGTTGAGTTGTGCAAAGAACAGCCCTTAGCCGTGATATATTGGCCATATACCACACCCCCTCCAGCCTTATTGCTTAAATATAATATAATAATAACATTCATTCCTTGAACAATATGTCAAGCCATATTTCTTCAGATATTTATAATGTGTGATTTCCTGTCCATAGCTATGGTTCAATCATGTCTTATAGAAATTAGGAGTAGGAATGTCCTCTTCATGAGAGGAGAATAAAGAGTAACCACTGATTGATATATTGCCTAATTATTCCTCATGGACTCTGTGTGTATGTGTGTGAGAGACAGAGACAGAGAGAGAGAGAGAGAGACAGAGACAGAGACAGAGACAGAGACAGAGACAGAGACAGAGACAGAGACAGAGACAGAGAGAGAGAGAGAGAGAGAGAGAGAGAGAGAGAGAGAGAGAGAGAGAGAGAGAGAGAGAGAGAGAGAGAGAGACTAGTTAATTCACAGGCAGAGCAAAACACAACACGAGGAGAATGTGAGGTAATCAAGGTCTGGCTGTGTTGTGGTGTGGTTGTGTTCCAACAACAGTGAGTGTCCATTTGGTTTTGAAGGCTTGGTACATTATGAGGCTGCCAAAAACAAATGGGCCGACAGGATACCTCTGCTGATATTACTGTCATCTGGACGTTGATGGTTCACGGCTCGCTCTCTTCTCTTGTTCAACCCAACTCTTCTCTTCAATTAACTTTAATAAAGACTAGATTCCCCTGCTCTGTGCGTCTGGACTTCAAATAATGAAAATGATCGATGTTCAAAATTGTTTTTGTCAATATTACTCTGCCATGGAGAGGGGAAAGAGCCTGGTTTAGGGGCCTTTTTGGTGTCTGGAGGGTGAGAGCATCATCTAGTGGACAGAGTATGAATACAAATTGTCACGGTAATGCTTCACGCCACACCTTTCACAATACAATACAGCAGGGATCATCAAGAAACTACAGCCGCGGGCAAATTTTTTCTTGAGCGGGTGGTCGAAGGTCCAAAACATTATTAAAAATAATTTGTAGACTGAAAATTTTCCGCAAGAATCAACAAACAGATATATTTGCCTAAAACATAATAATTTCAAACCTTACATTTGTATACAACCATGTCTCTCTATTATGCTTGGAAATATTCGGGAAGAGATTTCCCAAATGAAAGTCACTTGGAGCTGATTTCCTGGTGTTTTCAGTCTTTTATGTCCAACAATGAAAATTGTACAAATAAAACAAATTATAAATGTATTTTTTTTTTTTGCTTTGAAAACTTGGGGGGCCAAATAAAACAACTCGCGGGGCAAATCCAGAGAATGGGCCGCCAGTTGGGGAACCCTCCAATAAAGTTGAATAGTTACATATAAAGATAATACTTGCTGGATTTATAATGTTGTTATAATCAATGTTCCTGACTGACAGAGCGAACACTTTGCCATTGCCATCAGTGTGGGTGAGGCGTTGTTGTTCTGAATGGCCTGTATAGCTGCTGCTTTGTGTTCTCCTCCATCTCAAGGCCTCGGCGCCTGACAACAGCCAGCCAGCCACTCCTCTTTCTCCATTACCTCTGCTCATCCAGTGCCCACACACACACACACACGTCTCTTTTGCTTTCACTTAATGTCTAACTCCATGAAAAACACAGGCATGAAAAGAACACTATCACATACAGAAACACAATCAAACAAATACACAGATTTGGCTTATATCAAGTCACATCACTTGGCGTTGCATACTATTTTACTTGGTCAAAGGCTAAATGTCTCAGTCTGTATATCTTGAATATGCAAAAGAGAATCTGGATTGCATGCAACAAATGTGTAAAAAAATATATATATATATACACTACTGTTCAAAAGTTTGTGGTCACGTAGAAATGTCCTTGTTTTTCATAGAAAAGCTAAATGTTTTGTCCATTAAAATAACATCAAATTTATCAGAAATACAGTGTAGACATTGTTAATGTTGTAAATGACTATTGTAGCTGGAAATGGCAGATTTTTTATGGAATATCTACATAGGCGTACAGAGGCCCATTATCAGCAACCATCACTCCTGTGTTCCAGTGGCACGTTGTGTTAGCTAATCCAAGTTTATCATTTTAAAAGGCTAATTGATCATTAGAACACTAATTGCAATTTTGTCAGCACAGCTGAAGACTGTTTTGCTGATTAAAGAAGTGATAAAACTGTCTTTCTTTAGACTAGTTGCGTATCTGGAGCATCAGCATTTGTGGGTTCGATTACAGGCTCACAATGGCCAGAAACAAATATCTTTCTTCTGAAACTTGTCAGTCTATTCTTGTTCTGAGAAATGAAGGCTATTCCATGCGAGAAATTGCAAAGAAACTGAAGATATCGTACAACACCCTTCACAGAACAGCGCAAACTGGCCCTAACCAGAATAGAAAGAGGAGTGGGAGGCCCCGGTGCACAACTGAGAGCAAGCGGACAAGTACATTAGAGTGTCTAATTTGAGAAACAGACGCCTCACAAGTCCTCAACTGGCAGCTTCATTAAATAGTACCCGCAAAACACCAGTCTCAATGTCAACAGTGAAGAGGCGACCCCGGGATGCTGGCCTTCTAGGCAGAGTTGCAACGTGCACATTTAGTTGTTTGCCCTAGCACTACACAGCTGATTCAAAGCTTGATAATTAGTTGATTATTTGAATCAACTGTGTAGTGCTAGGGGAAAAAACTAAACGTGCACGTCTTGGGGTCCTGAGGGCCGAGATTGAGAAACCCTGCTATAGTGTATTGGTCTCTTGAGATTAAACTGACACAAATGTTAGTTCCTCACATATTAGCAGATAAACTCCAGTTAGAGGAAAAGTATTTTTCCAAATTTATGCTCAGCTTTACCCAACCGTATTAGGCAAATGCATTACACTCAGAGCCATATTTAGATTAATGGACAAATATGGCTCTGATTACAATGTACCAATAATAGTCACATTCGTTTTCAGCACAATTAATTTAGGTAAACAGACTACATTCATTAATTAAGTTTAAAATTGTCTAGAGCCTGTTCACAAACCTCACAACTCTTGTCTTGTATTATGGCTCATTATGTGTCATGAAAAAAGGTTGACAATGCGCAAAACACATCTATCATCAAGCGTTTTATGTTTATGTAGCTTCATCACCAGTAGGTGGTGGAATTGTATAATTTTAGATCAGCTATGAATTGACGAATCAGCTGCACGAATACGGGTATTTCTGGAGTTTCACAAATGTGCTTGGTTAAAATGATCTATTATAACATGATTTGTTTATAATCCATATTTATCTGGATGATAAACCTATGTCCCACTAATTGCCCTTGTGACCATTATAATTTGTTTGACAATGATGTGTCTGGACTTTAACATTGGTTGTTTGTTCTTTTCCATGGGAAGCTAAGTTATTTACAAAAAACATAATGACATTTTGCTAAAGATATTGAATAGATAGTCAAAATATCTATAAATCTTCTCTTTGGATGAGATAAATAAACACATACCGTACATATTGTCGTATTTTGATGACATCATCACTGGGACTTTCCGGATGCGTCGGGGTTGACATGTAAAAAGTTGTCTTAAAACTGGACCACTCTAGCTAATATATCACCGCATAGAAGAGGAAGACCGATAGAAGGAAACCATGAAGGAGGATAACGATCCAAATGACACCGAATGGTTACGATATTAAAACGATCTGTTGTCAACAGGGACAGACATATTCAAAAACAGAATGTCAACAACGCGGCCCCTTCTCGGTATGAAGCGAGTCACCGAGGTAACCTGTAAGGAACCCCTGGGAAACAGGCTGTCGCCAACAGGGAGCAAACAACAGCAAGAGTCCCTGACAGTGGACGAATTTGCTGTCTTTGAAAACAAGCAAGAAGAACTGAAATGCGCCAAACCCAGAGTAGAACAGGTTTTCCGGGTAGTTTTCACAATTATCGGCCTTTTGGACACTGGAGCCCACAGTAGTACAGCATCAAGGCAGATATGGCTTCAACTCAAGGGGAAGAGAGACGACGTGTCGAGGGCAAAGGTAAACATTGACTGTGACTTACTGAACTTAGCTTGAGGCTTATAACATTGATACCCATTCTTATATTGTTTTATTTATTTTTGTCAGGCAGTTAAACAGCCTTTTAACGTTAGTAGAGAAGCGCCATCCTGAAATGTAAGCGACAAATCAGGCAGTATAATCAATCGCATGGTCATGGTGTACCGAATGGAATAGCTACTATGCTAATTGAGAAGTTGTTTGGGTTTCATAATCTGATAAGGCTCTGTGTCATATGTATTCTAGCAAATTAAATGTACAGGTAATATATCAGTAACGTTAAAGATTATAGATCTAATCTATATGAGTCCGGCCAGGTTTACATCATTCCGTAAGATCCCGAATTGCATGACAGACGGACAAGCTGTTCTTGGCGTTCCTTTTGTTTTCATTTCAACACTTATTTCCCGTTCATTCTACTACTCTAAAAACACCAGTCTTAGCTAGGCTACATCTTTTATTACACTTCTGTGCCTTGAGTTTTCCCTTGACAACATCGTGTAGCCGGCAGGTAAAGTTCAATGTACAGATCACCGGATTCGGTAATATCAATGTCACCTATTCGACAACGCGGAAACGTACTATTAGTGCCAGTAAACTTGGAATCTCCTCCCACCCCATTGAGAACACAGAAAACGGAAACCCCAACACAGTTATGTCTTGCCTCATCATGTATCTTTCCAGTGTGTAGTCATCAGGAAACCATGTCCGCTGTATGGAGAGGAGACACACTGTGACAGGTGCTTCTTTGACATAGCCAAACTTGAGGCTGATTCATGAAATATTTCTGGAAAGAGGTTGAGATTTCCTCATTGGGTTTCAGTTGGTTTCTGACAACTTCCCATCTTCCACGTTTGAATCTCGCCAATTTACAGTCAATGTGGTGATGACAGAGTTGACTGAGAGTTGTCAGTGAAGATGAGTGAAGTTTCTTGAGTAGGCGTAGAGGGGGTATCCCTGTGCATCATGCTATCAGTTTCAATTGGCGCATTACCCTGTTAAGCTTTGAATGTGGACCTTCTCGTGTGTATTGTGATTTTTTTGTTGTTGTTGTCATGTCTACTTTTCTAACTGGTGTTGACCCTGTGTTGTTGCAGGAGTACCTGAAAGGCCTGTGTGATCCAGAGCTGCAGCAAGAGGAGCACTACCCCGTGGACATGCACTGCATCTTTGCCGGTGCCCGGGGTCTGTTCCTTGACCGACTGCTGCGGGACACCAGCGCTGAAGTTGTGATGCTGGAGCCAGGCACACTGCGCCTGCTGGGCTGCTTTGAGTCTGTCATCATGGCAAAGAGCCGCGTGCAGCAGTTTGTTGC
Organism: Oncorhynchus keta; assembly: GCF_023373465.1. NCBI lineage: Eukaryota > Metazoa > Chordata > Actinopteri > Salmoniformes > Salmonidae > Oncorhynchus > Oncorhynchus keta. The sequence continues at coordinate 28,828,452 of NC_068442.1, read as the reverse complement.
TCTCTTCCAAGAGAAGCGCAGCCTGCCCGGAGATAGGGAGCCGGCCGTGAAACGCACCTTCAAGACGTTTGTGGAGGAGCGAGATGATAAGTATGCCATGGAGCTGCTCCTGTTGCCCAGTGCCCTGAAGGAGGAGCTGCTAGGTCTGGCCCAGAGCCCCACTCAGCCTTTTGGGGTTATAGACGTGGACCAGGATCGCTCCCAGAGCAGCACTCCTGTCACTGACCTCTCCAACCGCATCCTGGACACCAGCTTTGAGGAGAAGGCGGTTGCATCCGGGGCCGAGACGGGGTTGTTGAATGGCGTCCGGCCCTCCCACAAACGCCGCTCGTCGGAGAGCGAGCTGAGGGACACCAAGAGACAGTACTCCCTGGAGAGGAGAGAGGAGTCGATGGAGAGAGAGCGCCACACTGTGGCCAGTGACAGCAGAACTAAGACGCCCTCCAAGACCAACATGGGGCTGATGGTGCAGGACTCTAGTGATGGTGCGGATGACGGGGAGGCTGTGAGCCCTGAGACCAACCTGCGGTGCCTGGTGAACTTCTTCAGAACAATGGGCTACCAGCAGGAGGTGGTGGAGCGGGTGGTGAAGGAGACGGGCCAGACAGAGGACACTTTTCTGTTGCTGGAGTGCATTGTGGAGGAGAGCCAAAGAACAGAGAGACAGCGAGGAGGGGCATCCTCAACCCACAACTCTGAGTCTTCTTCCTCTACTTTCAACTCCAGGGATAAGGATAGAGGGCTAGATAGAGTCCCAAACCGAGCCCTGAATGTAAAGTCCAAGGAGAACATTAAGCCACCCAGCAGCAATGGTGTTGGCCAGAGGGGACAGTATAGCAGCATGCTGCAGACAATGACACTAAAAAGGAGCAGCAGTGCTCAGGGGGCTGCTTACGATATCATCACCATCAATGATGACGAGGACAGCACAGACACACTGGCTAGCAGTAAAGCCAGGATGGCAGAGCAGATGGATTTTCCATCGGGTCCCAGGATGGACTACCTGTCCCGGGGAGGGGCTCAGACCATGGGGCCGGTACGTGTGGAGAGTGTGACGGCACTGCGGAGCACACCACAGCGCCCAACCCAGCCAGCAGACACACGGCCAGGTTGCTCCTATCAGACCCTGTCAGCCAGAGTCCCCCCACCTCGCACAGAGCCTGCTCCACCACCCCTGACTGCCACGACCCGCTTCCATGATTCCCTGAGAAACCCCTACACCCTGACCCTACAGAACGAGCCTGGACACCCTGATCTCCGGCACATCATCATTGACGGCAGCAACGTGGCCATGGCGTGAGTAACCTCTCCTTTCTATACAACCCTCTGTAGGAGGATGTGGAACAACACTGAGAGCCCACACTCATTTTCTCGTCATCAGATATGACTGTCTGGAACCACCTGTGTGTAGGCCTATGTGAGCGTTGGTGTGTGTGTGTGAAAGCAGGAGTGTAACCCTCAGTCAGGACTTTCAAGGGTAACATAAAAGCTCATAGCTGAGAGCTCTTCCAGTAACCCTCAGTGTATGAGTAGGTAGGCTTAAGGCATGGCCACCGTGTCTTTGGCAAGGCTAATGACTGTCCACATGGGAAAATCTATATAAAATAATTGTCAGTAATATAACTCCAACTATCTCTCTCAACTTGCCAGTTCTCCTCTGTGTCTTACTTCGCGCACCATTCTATTCTGTCCACTGAAGTCATTACTGGAAGTTGTTTTAGTCAGAATAATTGTAATAGAGGTATCACCCTTTCAGACTCAGACTAATCTGACTGGCAGAGCTAACTTCAGTTTGTGTGGACTGAGTTAGGCTACCTACCTCATCCGAATGAGGTCAGAATCACATTTCATGATAAGATCTCAGAGTACATATGCTATAGGGACATACAAGTATGAACAAGTATGGGGGTTTTATTTTAGAAAATTACAAGGGGAAATAAAGTTTTGTATATTTGGTGATTACATTTCCATATTGACACGGTGATTTTACTATCCACGTCAGTGGTGCTGGAGTTAGAGTTCAAACAGGATGTGCAACTTTCTCTTTAAGAGGGAACTTCCCTTGACTTTGCATTGCCCCACAAAATGAGACTTATGTCTTAAGGTGGTGTGTGTTCACAATATCCTCTGGCCGTTTGTTTGTAACGGTTCTAATAAGATCTACTGGACCCCCTATCTGCCCATATTTTCCAGCAATCTCCAAGTAATAGAAACAAACCCTACTTTACTTTTTTTTTTAGATATAAAATTAGATTAGTGTATTGGGAGGGATCAACAACTCTGGGTAAAATTTTAAGTATAATTGTATAAAGGCTGCATTTAAACTCACCATATCTTTATTTTTGGACCACAGCACTGCTAACTTCCTGCCAAAAGCTGTCTCTGACCAGAGGGACATTCTACTCTGTTAGGCTACGTCTTTTGTAGATGTCAGAGTGTCTTTCACACCTTCAATGTGTTACTTTTCTGAGTGGCTTTCTATCTCAAACTGGGCTGGCACAGTCAGGATAGACAGTCATAAAATAACCGTCATATTAGTTTTAGTCAAATATTATTTGAATTTGAATTGACTTCATATTCAAGAGGACGCAAAACTGGCCAATTTTAGAAGTTTGTGTTTTGGACAAACAGCTGACTGAAGACGGAAGGCTGGGCATTCAGAAACATAACACCTGCAGTTGAGGCAGTGACTCTACAGTATGATGGAAGTTTGTTGCTCCTTGTTTCAGCGAGTTGTTGTAGCAAAGGAGTCTTTCCCCCAAAAAAAAAAAAAAAAAATCCTGCAGCACATGCAATCAGGAGCGGAGGAGAGGATAAAATGTGCTTCTTTTGGGTAAAGTTTCTATTTTTCTACTAGCTTTTTGCTATTTGAACGGTTATAGCAGTGACTGCAAATAAGTCATCCAAAATTCCATGATCATCACAGCCCTACTTGTTACTCACCTGTGACAATACTGTCTGAAGACAATCCTCAATTTGTCAATCTGAAATATAACAATCACTTTATGTATTAGGATGGTTATAAGCCGTTCCTAACCTAAGCATTTCTAAGTAACCCTTCCTCCTTGTGCTCCTCTGTAGGCATGGTCTCCACCGCTTCTTCTCCTGCCGGGGGATAGCCATCGCTGTGGAGGCCTTCTGGAGGCAGGGCCACCGGGAGATCACTGTCTTTGTGCCTCAGTGGAGGCAGAAGAGAGACCGCTACACCACAGGTCAGAACAAAAACATACCACAGCACAGGCCACCCCAACCTGGGCTCAATCTCCTCCCTCTGGTTTTGGGGGGTGAAGAAGTGACATGAAATGTACCGGTAGTTCAACAATCCAAGGTGTTGGTCAGGAGAAAGATGATTGTACTTTGGCAAATAGTTGTGAATATTACTGTTTGAATGGTGATAAGACAGAAACATGTGGAGCACTTTGTGTGCTCTGTTAAGGATATGGTCTTAATATGTGTATTTTCTCCACATGTCTCAATAGAACAACATTACCTAAACCAACTGGAAGACCTGCGTCTGCTCTCCTTTACTCCTTCCAGAGAGGTCTGTGGACAGAGGATTTCCTCCCATGATGACAGGTACTGCAGAGTCACACATCTCACCACATCATACAGCAGGCCCACCCTCTGTCATCTGCTGCCACCTCATCCATAATCACCCTGTCCCACATTCCCTGCTGCCACCTCATCCATACTCCCCCTGTCCCACAGCCTTGCCCACATTCCCTGCTACCACCTCATCCATACTCACCCTGTCCCACAGCCTCGCCCACATTCCCTGCTGCCACCTCATCCATACTCACTAGGGTTGAATGGCGGGAACCCGGTTACCGAGATTTACCATCCAAAACCATTCCCCTTTCCCGGGATAAATAACTGCAAGAGACCGGTAAATGATATACATGTTTTATATGAACAGCAGACATGATATACCATGTCTAAATCTGAATTCTCTACAACCTTCTGTCTGGTCACTGCATGATGAATCATCAATGCTCAGGGTGGGGACCGACAGCCCATCTCAATATGTAGACCTGCACTATATATACACAAAAGTACGTGGCTATCCCTTCAAATTAGTGGATTTGGCTTTTTCAGCCACACCCGTTGCTAACAGGTGTATAAAATCGAGAACACAGCCATGCCATCTCCAAAGACAAACATTGGCAGTAGAATGGGCTTACAGAATAGCTCAGCACCAAACTGCCTCTGGAAGCAACGTCAGCACAAGAACTGTTCGTCGGTAGCTTCGTGAAATGTTTCCTTGGCCGAGCAGCCACACACAAGCCTAAGATCACCATGCGCAATGCCAAGCGTCGGCTGTAGTTGTACATAGCTCGCCATTGGACTCTGAAGCAGTGGAAACACTTTCTCTGGGGTGATAAATCATGCTTCACCATCTGGCAGTCCGATGGAAGAATCTGGGTTTGGCGGATGCTAGGAGAACGCTACCTGCCCCAGTGCATAGTGTCAACTGTAATGTTTGGTGGAGGAGGAATAATGGTCTGGGGGTGTTTTTTATGGTTCGGGCTAGACCCCTTAGTTCCATTGAAGGGAAATCTTAACTCTACAGCATACAATGACATTCTAGACAATTCTGTGCTTCCAAATATGTAGCAACAGTTTAGGGAATACCCTTTCCTATTTCAGCATGACAATGCCCCTGTACACAAAGCAAACTTGACTGGCAAGCACATAGTCCCGACCTCAACCCCATCTAACACCTTTGGGATGAATTGGGATGTCGACTGCGTGCCAGGCCTAATCGCCCAACATCAGTGCCCAACCCCACTAATACTCTTGTTGCTGAATGCAGGTCAGTCCCTGCAGCAATGTTCCAAAATCTAGTGGAAAACCTTCCCAGAAGAGTAGAGGCTGTTATAGCAGCAAAGGGGGGACCAACGCCATATTAATGCCCATGATTTTGGAATGAGGTGTTAGACAAGCAGGTGTTCACATACCTTTGGTCATGTAGTGTATCATCTCATCATGGTGACTTTGGTTTGGTGACAGGTGGACAGACCTACATTTGCTGCAGCGTAGCCTATGCTACAGGAACAAAGACCGAATGTGCGGCTAATTTACATATATCCATCTGGCTTCCTGGGTCTCTCTTCTTTTTTTTTTTACTGCAGCTGCAGAGTTTTAAAACAGGAGCGAGCACTCTCTCTCACCCATCAGTTCCATTCAAACTGCATTCAAAATACATAATCCTGTTCAAGATTTCTTGATGGATAGATCTATATCTATATAGATATGATGTCCTAGCTTACCTCTTTCAGGTAATACATTCAATGCCTTGTTAGCCTTCTATTTAGTTCATGAATGGTGGGTTATGCATAATAAGCTTCTAATGTATAACCTCTCTTGCGCAATACGTACACACCTGCGCGCCGCTGGTCTCTTCTTCTTTTTAAATGTTTTTTAAGTGTCCTTCGCTCTTGCAGTCCCATGCAGGAAAAGATAGACTAGATTAGCTTGCTGGACATCATTTTTGGGGCATTTCATATACCAATAGACTATTCAAAGAGGGACACAAGCTCTTGTTTGTTAAATACAGCAGCCAATAGAACTCACGGGTAGTTTGAAAGAAGGGCAAACGCTTGATGGCCATAGGCTATAGCAGTTAATAACTATAGCAGAATGATGAAGATAAATGAAACAAGTTTTATTGTCGTTAACTGTTGAAAGTGAGGAAGGAATGAAGCAACACTAGAGAGAGAAAGGAGGTAGGCTAATAACATTAGTGGAAATATTATGAAAATGTTGAATCAACTTTGCTAGCCTATACTTTTAACTTTGTAGGCAGCATGTGCTGCACCAGAGTCGCATGTTCTCTCTCTGCTTTATCATGGTTTGAACGAGGTGCGTAATATGAAGTACCCTATGTATTGGATAACCGCACAATCATTTAAATCAGGCTCAGGTTGCATCAGGCTTGAATTTTAATCAAATCCAGACATAGGCCTATTTAAATGCTTTTGAATGACACTTCCGGTTTTGGTGGGAAATACCAGTTTACCCGGGAGAAAAGTTATTTATTCTCGTGATGGAACATTTGTAGAAATACCTGAAATATTCCACCCTATACTCACTCTGTCCCACAGCCTTGCCCACATTCCTTACTGTCATCCATACTGACTCACTGTCAGATGACTCGGTCTATCTTATCTCTCTCTCACCTACAGGTTTCTGCTCCACCTGGCAGAGAAGACAGGAGGGGTTATCGTCACCAATGACAACTTGCGGGACTTTGTAAATACATCAGAGGCATGGATGAGGATCATCCAAGAGAGGTGAAGGCCTTTTAACCAATCATCAGACATGCACTCATTTATATAATCCCTGGATTATATATTACCTTCTCCTCTCACACTGACTGGCCCCTTTTTCCAGGCTTCTGCAGTTTACCTTTGTAGAGGACCACTTTATGATCCCAGATGACCCCCTGGGGAAGCATGGCCCTCACCTGGAGGTGTTCTTACGGAAGGACAACAGGTGTGTGTGTGAAAGGAGATGATAGTATTGTTTATACAGTATGACCTTACTGCAGAGGTATGTGTATTGACCATATGTGTGTCTCTCTCACAGACGGAGGCCAGTCACACCTCCTCTGAGGCCAGACCCCCGAGCCACCCCGCAACCTGTCTTTGTCCAAGCTCTGCAGTCTGCCCCTCGCCCCTCATCTGTCCCTCGCCCCACAGCTACCCCCCAGATTAGGCCACTCTCCCACTGGCCACATTCTGGGCCCCCTGGGTGGCACCCCCCTCACCCAACACCCTCACCACCTCCACAGAGGTCACACCCTCCTCACCCCTCACCCCCTCTTCAGCGATCACACACCCCTCGCCCAACACCCTCTCCCCCTCCCCAGCGGTCACCCTCGGAAACCATAGAGCTCAAAAGGAAGCTGTACGATATCTTCCCCGACCAGAAGCAGCGCATTGACCGTATCCTCAGTGACAACCCCTACATGAGGGACCTGAATGCACTGTCAGGCCTTCTGCTGGGATGAAACCAAGCACAAAACTGTACTCAGTCACTCACACACAGATGCACTTACAAGTCTCTGTCGAAAGGAGGGTGCCAATAGTAGGCCTATGTACAGAAAACTGAGCTATTTAAAGTTTTTCTATTAAAGTCGGTCAACTGCATTGCTCTTGGATGGCTATTTGTTTGGAAGGCATAACTCCCCTTTTTCTACACATTTAAGTTCAGCAGTGTCCATGGAACATATGCCATTCATGAATAGATTGCTTTCCTGAGTGAAACCATACAATTGTGGGGAAGGAATTGTCCAGCTGGCACCTACTGTATGTGATGTCCACAAATGTTGTAAGTACTTATTTCCTGTCATTTGTCTCTGCACAAGTCTTTAAGGTGTAAAACCAAATTGCTGTAATAACTGCTGAAGGAAGGTTATTTTGTTCATGTTGTAATATAATTAGTTTCTGTATGATTTTGTAAATATGAACATTGACATGTGCAGGTATGGTTTTATGTAATTAACCACACAAATACAAACAGCTCCATAAAGAAGCTTCTTTTTAAACTAGCGATACTTCATTCCTTCAGTGATTCACAATCCAGTGCTTTGATAGTATGTTGGCATGGTAGAAGGGTTCCTCTAGATACACTGGAGACACCAGTGCCCTGTCCAAGCACAATCCTGTGCTGAAGGAAAATATATTAAAAACATTCTTAAACATGAGGAAATGATATTCCTTGAATGACATCGCAAATATTACTTACAGAGTTTGGCTGCTAAGTCCCTTATCTTCCTGTACTGATTGTCCACTACACTCTGAGGACATAGCCATTGTATCTTCTGGAGAGTCCCAGACTGACTCAGAGCCCAGAAACAGAGCCAACTTACCCATGTTACTCAATGATCTGGAACACCCTAGTCACTCTTGTACAAGTCACTATCTTTTGTAATGGTAACATAGCAAACCCATTATTCATTGTTTGTTCAATGAACAACAATCACAAATAACTCTACCTACATGTTTACCTCAATTACCTCAACACCGGTGCTCCGCACATTGACACATTGACTCTACCGGTACCCCCTGTATATAGTCCCGCTATTGTTATTTACTGCTGCTCTTTAATTATTTGTTATTCTTATCTCATACTTTTTTGTAGGTATTTTCTTAACTGCGTTGTTGGTTAAGGGCGTGTAAGTAAGCATTTCACTGTAATGTCTACTACACCTGTTGTATTCGGCGCATGTGACAAAATTTGATTTGATAAGGCCCCAGTCACCAGCCAGCAGAGGTCACTGTGAACCAAGCTGTCAGGGGCTAGTTGCTCCTGGAGCACTTATTGCTAAAAAAAAATCAGACAGATGAGTGGCCTGGCTATTATGATGAAAACAATTTGCTTCAGTTGTGTATAGCTTTAGTTTTGTATAACAAGGTGCATCCATTGTGTATAACTAACATCCAACTCTTTTTGGAGAGGTTCGTCAGTGTATTCTACCAGTGGGGTAAATCTTTGGACTCTGTATCCAAGTCCCCTTTCTGTTGTTGTTTCTCTATATAATGTAAAGGATATCAGTCACTGATGTTTGATTGACATTTGTTTCCCTTTTAAGATTTCTACGAGAAAGGAAATGCAGTGACATCACCAATGAGGGCATAGGCGTTCTGTGGGTATCTCACGGCTACTTGAAAGACAGGGTGTATATTTGATTTCCACAGGCTGGTAAAGTTAATAAAGGCCAACTGTTTGTCATAAACGAGACCTTTTCTTCATCTGTCTGTTCTCGTCTTTGTTCTAACCATTTATAAGTTGTTTTGTTGGTGTGCAGACATGTACTGAAAGCAAAAATAGTCATGTACAGTGTATTCAGAAAGTGACAAAGCAAAAACAGGTTATGAAATTTAGGAAATGTATTAAATATAAAACTGAAATACCTTATTCAGACCCTTTGCTTGGCTCATCTCGCTCTAGTGAGTCCATGTGGAGGGCCAGGCACCTGCATGCTGATGTTGGTTGTCAGTTGGGGTTTCCTCCGACACATTGGTGCGGCTGGCTTCCGAGGTTATGCAGGCAAAAATATTATAATTTTTAAGTTTCCAAATGTAATAGCCTATTTTTGTATTGGTTTATAGGCTACTTTCCTAAAACAATAATTGTCCACCACACGGTTTAGCTGTCAGCGATTTGAGCATTACATTTCATTGCATGCATAGGCCTATAGGATTAGGTGTCCACTGTATGACATGCAGACACACACAGTGCATTCAGAAAGTATTCAGACCTTTTGCTATGAGACTCGAAATTGAGCTCAGGTGCATCCTGTTTCCATTGATCATCCTTGAAATATTTCTACAACTTGATTGGAGTCCATCTGTGGTAAATTTAATAGATTGGACATGATTTGGAAAGGCACACACATGTCTATATAAGGTCCTGCAGTTGACAGTGCGTGTCAGAATAAAAACCAAGTCGTGAGGTCAAAGCAATTGACCGTAGAGCTCCGAGACAGGATTGTGTTGAGGCACAGATCTGAGAAAGGGAACCAAAACATTTATGCAGCATTGAAGGTCCCCAAGAACACAGTGGCCGCCATCATTCTTAATTGGAAGAAGTTTGGAACCACCAAGACTCTTCCTAGAGCTAGCCGCCCGGCCAAACTGAGAGTTTTATCAGGGAGGTGACAGAGAGAGTACAGAGAGATCCTTGATGAAAACCTGCTCCAGAGCGCTAAAGACCGCAGACTGGGGTGAAGGTTCACCCTCCAACTACCCTAAGCACACAGTCAAGACAACGCAGGAGTGGCTTCGGGACAAGTCTCTGAACCTCCTTGGGTGGCCCAGCCAGAGCCCGATCAAACATCTCTGGAGAGACCTGAAAATAGCTGTGCTTCGACGCTCCCCATCCAACCTGACAGAGCTTGAGAGGATATTCTGAGAAGAATTTGAGAAACTCACAAAATACAGGTGTGCCAAGCTTGTAGTGTCATACCCAAGAAGACTCGAGGCTGTAATCGCTGCCAAAGGTGCTTCAACAAAGGAGAGTAAAAGGGTCTGAATACGTATGTTATATGATGATTCAGTTGTTTATTTTTAATAAATTAGCGAACATTTTGAAAATCCTGTTTTTGCTTTGTCATTATGGGTTATTATGTGTAGATTGATGGGGGAAAAACTATAATCAATGTAACCTACCAAAATGTGGTAAGGGGTCTGAAAACTCCGGAATCATTTCCCAAGGAATGCACTATACATATACACCTGGAATGCTTTTCCAACAGTCTTGAAGGCGTTCCTACACATGCTGAGTACTTGTTGGCTGCTTTTCTTTCACTCTGTGGTCCAACTCATCCCAAACCATCTCAAATGGGTTGAGGTCGGGTGATTGTGGAGGCAGCACTCCATCACTCTCCTTGGCCAAATAACCCTTACACAGACTGGAGGTGTGTTGGGTCATTGTCCTGTTGAACAACAAATGATAGTCCCACTAAGCCTAAACCACATGGGATGGCATATCACTGCAGAATGATGTGGTAGCCATGCTGGGTAAGTGTGCCTTGAATTCTAAATAAATCGGTGTCACCAGCAACGCATCATCACACCTCCATGCTTCACGGTGGGAACCACACATGCAGAGATCATCTGTTCACCTACCAAAAATCTCACTTGGACAGATTTCCACCGGTCTAAATGTCCATTGCTCGTGTTTCTTGGCCCAAGCAAGTCTCTTCTTATTATTGGTGTCCTTTAGTAGTTTTTTTGCAGCAATTTAGACCATGAAGGCCTAATAAACACAGTCTCCTCTGAACAGCTGATGTTGAGATTAGTCTGTTACTTGAACTCTATGAAGCATTTATTTGGGCTGCAATTTCTAAGGCTGGTAACTCGAATGTATCCTCTGATGCAGAGGTAACTCTGGGTCTTCCATTCCTGTGGCGGTCCTCATGAGAGCCAGTTTCATCATAGAGCTTGATAGTTTTTGAGACTGCACTTGAAGAAACTTTCAAAGTTCTTGATCTCCTGGAATAACTGACTTTCATGTCTTAACGTAATGATGGACTGTCATTTCTCTTCGTTTATTTGAGCTGTTCTTGCCATAATATGGACTTGGTCTTTTACCAAATAGGGCTATCTTCTGTATAGCCCCCCTACCTTGTCACAACACAACTGATTGTCTTAAACGCATTGAGAAGGAAAGAAATTCCGCAAATGTACTTTTAACAAGGCACACATGTTAATTGAAATGCATTCCAGGTGACTACCTCCTGAAGCTGGTTGAGAGAATGCCAAGAGTGTGCAAAGCTGTCATGGCAAAAGGTGGCTACTTGAAGAATATAAAAAATATTTTGATTAAAAAATTTGGTTTTCTACATGATTCCATATGTGTTATTTTATAGTTTTGATATCTTAACACAAAATAGTAAAAAATAAAGAAAAACCCTTTAAATGAGTAGGTGTGTCAACTTTTGACTGGTACTGTATGTATGTATGTATTAGAGGTTGACCGATTATGACTTTTCAACGTCGATACCAATATCGATTATTGGAGGACCAATAAAAGTCGATACCGATGAATCGGACAATTTTTTAGTTATTTTTTATTTGTAATAATGACAATTACAACAATACTGAATGAATGCTTATTTTAACTCAATAACATTTACATTTACATTTAAGTCATTTAGCAGACGCTCTTATCCAGAGCGACTTTCTGTAGCTCAGTTGGTAGAGCATGGCGTTTGTAACGCCAGGGTAGTGGGTTCAATCCCCGGGACCACCCATACGTAGAATGTATGCACACATGACTGACTGTAAGTCGCTTTGGATAAAAGCGTCTGCTAAATGGCATATATTATTATTATTAAAAATTGGTGCATTCACCTTATGACATCCAGTGGAACAGTCACTTTACAATAGTGCATCTAAATCTTAAAAGGGGGGTGAGAAGGATTACTTATCCTATCCTAGGTATTCCTTAAAGAGGTGGGGTTTCAGGTGTCTCCGGAAGGTGGTGATTGACTCCGATGTCCTGGCGTCGTGAGGGAGTTTGTTCCACCATTGGGGGGCCAGAGCAGCGAACAGTTTTGACTGGGCTGAGCGGGAACTGTACTTCCTCAGTGGTAGGGAGGCGAGCAGGCCAGAGGTGGATGAACGCAGTGCCCTTGTTTGGGTGTAGGGCCTGATCAGAGCCTGGCCTCAAATAAAATTAAACATGTTCAATTTGGTTTAAATAATGCAAAAAAAAAGTGTTGGAGAAGAAAGTAAAAGTGCATGACAGTACCACGTTGATAGTCACAGAGCTCTTGAGTAATGCTATTCTACTGCCAATGTTTGTCTATGGCGATTACATGGCTGTGTGCTTGATTTTATACACTTGTCAGCAATGGGTGGCTGAAATAGCCGAATCCACTCATTTGAGAGGTGTCCACATACTTTTGTATATATAGTGTATTAGGCTTATATGAAAAGGGGAGACACAAATACAAAAAAACAAACAAAAGTGGCACTGACCCAATGATAAAGACAGTGAATATGTACACTCACCAATGATATCCGCTGGTGCTAATAAGATACGTTTCGCTTAATTAAATTGATAATTTTGATAATTAAAAGACAAATTTGGCTATTTTCATTTTCTTCTCTTTACAGCAAATTATAATTTGTTTTCCAAACTGTTTATCAGCGATTGTATTTTTAAATATTCCTATTACGATATGCCTGACTGGGTTTCTCTGCTTTTCAACACATTTCGTTGATAATCTATTTGGTATTTGCTGCACGCAAATTGCAGGCCTTTGCGACTGTAGGCTATGCGATTTCTTCTTCTTCGGGATTTGTTTGGGGGATCACATCCGACTTTAGGCGCATACATCGCCACCTGCTGTACTGGTGTGTGAGGCTATTCACGGCCGACACAGTGCCTTGCGAAAGTATTCGGCCCCCTTGAACTTTGCGACCTTTTGCCACATTTCAGGCTTCAAACATAAAGATATAAAACTGTATTTTTTTGTGAAGAATCAACAACAAGTGGGACACAATCATGAAGTGGAACGACATTTATTGGATATTTCAAACTTTTTTAACAAATCAAAAACTGAAAAATTGGGCGTGCAAAATTATTCAGCCCCTTTACTTTCAGTGCAGCAAACTCTCTCCAGAAATTCAGTGAGGATCTCTGAATGATCCAATGTTGACCTAAATGACTAATGATGATAAATACAATCCACCTGTGTGTAATCAAGTCTCCGTATAAATGCACCTGCACTGTGATAGTCTCAGAGGTCCGTTAAAAGCGCAGAGAGAAGAACAAGGAACACACCAGGCAGGTCCGAGATACTGTTGTGAAGAAGTTTAAAGCCGGATTTGGATACAAAAAGATTTCCCAAGCTTTAAACATCGCAAGGAGCACTGTGCAAGTGATAATATTGAAATGGAAGGAGTATCAGACCACTGCAAATCTACCAAGACCTGGCCGTCCCTCTAAACTTTCAGCTCATACAAGGAGAAGACTGATCAGAGATGCAGCCAAGAGGCCCATTATCACTCTGGATGAACTGCAGAGATCTACAGCTGAGGTGGGAGACTCTGTCCATAGGACAACAATCAGTCGTATATTGCACAAATCTGGCCTTTATGGAAGAGTGGCAAGAAGAAAGCCATTTCTTAAAGATATCCATAAAAAGTGTAGTTTAAAGTTTGCCACAAGCCACCTGGGAGACACACCAAACATGTGGAAGAAGGTGCTCTGGTCAGATGAAACCAAAATTGAACTTTTTGGCAACAATGCAAAACGTTATGTTTGGCGTAAAAGCAACACAGCTCATCACCCTGAACACACCATCCCCACTGTCAAACATGGTGGTGGCAGCATCATGGTTTGGGCCTGCTTTTCTTCAGCAGGGACAGGGAAGATGGTTCAAATTGATGGGAAGATGGATGGAGCCAAATACAGGACCATTCTGGAAGAAAACCTGATGGAGTCTGCAAAAGACCTGAGACTGGGACGGAGATTTGTCTTCCAACAAGACAATGATCCAAACATAAAGCAAAATCTACAATGGAATGGTTCAAAAATAAACATATCCAGGTGTTAGAATGGCCAAGTCAAAGTCCAGACCTGAATCCAATCGAGAATCTGTGGAAAGAACTGAAAACTGCTGTTCACAAATGCTCTCCATCCAACCTCACTGAGCTCGAGCTGTTTTGCAAGGAGGAATGGGAAAAATGTCAGTCTCTCGATGTGCAAAACTGATAGAGACATACCCCAAGCGACTTACAGCTGTAATCGCAGCAAAAGGTGGCGCTAAAAAGTATAACTTCAGGGGGCTGAATAATTTTGCACGCCCAATTTTTCAGTTTTTGATTTGTTAAAAAAGTTTGAAATATCCAATAAATGTTGTTCCACTTCATGATTGTGTCCCACTTGTTGTTGATTATTCACAAAAAAATACAGTTTTATATCTTTATGTTTGAAGCCTGAAATGTGTCAAAAGGTCGCAAAGTTCAAGGGGGCCGAATACTTTCGCAAGGCACTGTACATTATTCTTAGATACAAAATACAAAATTAGGAAAAAGGAAATGTACCCTACCACCTATTAGCCTTCTAAAATAAACACCACTCGTCCCATTATTTAAGCCTACCTAGTCCTACTCCAGACCAACGTCTGAGAGGGCATATCACTACCACTCAACACCCCTTGTAGCTATTCGGCAGTAAATCCTCGACATCCCAAGCACTTCTCTGCTGCTGCCACTACAACCTCTATTTTTTGTGACTTTAGATTCATTTCTACAGTACAGTTGACAACCATGGCTATAAATGCTAAAAAGCCCACCTTACTGAAGCACATATTCTTCCCATCACTCTCTCTCTCTTGATCTCTGCCTACTCACAAGAATCCTCTCAGGATCCCTCACCCTGTACCCATCTTCGTCTACTACTCTCTTCACTGCTTTATCATACAACACTTTCTGTACTACTCTAACCCTGGAAACCTCAATCTGCCTTTCTCTCACCGGACACCTCCGATCTCCAGCCCCATAATCACCCCGACAACAAACACACATAACTCTCTACACCGATACCACACCTTTCTTCATCACTCTCTACACCAATACCACACCTTTCTTCATCACTCTCTACACCAATACCACACATTCCTTCATCACTCTCTACACCAATACCACACATTCCTTCATCACTCTCTACACCAATACCACACATTCCTTCATCGCATGCCCTCCTGCACACTTCTCACATCTAGGCATCTCCCACCTACACACTGCTGCAATATGCCCATAACCTTGACACCTAAAACACTGTAATATTTTTGGAACATACTGTAAACTCTCCCGGGATAACTGACACTTCCTTACTTGATCTTATCTGGTAACGACTCTGCATCAAAACTCAGCATGACAGATAATGCCTTTTCCGTTTCCCCACCGGATCTACATCTCATCCAGCGATGGGCGTCACAGACACCGGGAATATATTTCATTTCAACTGCTTCTCCTCAACACTTAATGCCACCCCCGTTATCCCTCTTTTCAACAGCACCCTGCTCCGGAGAGAAAAGCAAGTCACAATTCTTGTCCCTAATCTCATAATCCGGAGCGCCCTCTCCCCCTGTGCGGAGGAAACGCAATAAATCATCAAGAGTCCATTCCGAGTTACCTTTACCAACTCAACAGTCCCCAATCCCTCCTCCACCCAACCTGACACTGCATATGGATCAACCAAACAACAAGGATTCATTCTCTCTACAAATCTCACTCCCACTGGGTCAAAATCATCCTTATCATCCTTGGGACAAGGCCCAAACTCTGCGATCTTTGCCGCAGGTACTTCACCCTCACTCTCAACAAGTTCCATCTCTGAAGTACTGGAGCATGTATCCCTGTTTTTGCACTTGACACCCACCTTTCTCACCTCACTTCCCTCTAGACTCAACTTCATCTCAGCAGTCATCAGTCATTACTGCAGGTGATGGAAAAACTTCCAAGATTCAATTGGTCGAGGAAATGGCGACTGTGTTTGAATCTGAAAGTGCGGCAAGTGAAGTGCGTGACAATCAATAGAAAATAGAGAAATCAAAGAATGGAACAAAACGAGCAAAAGGAAGTAATATACCCTGTTAGTCTTAAAAAATACATATGTTAATATTTCTTGATTTTGATTTATATAGCCTGCAGAAGATGACTTCCAGAGGGGAAAAAACAGTTGAGAATAGTGGTGTCCATCCTTGACAAGATATGGTGATCCTTATGGTAAACTACAGAGATCATTGTTTGGCCAGAGATTTAATGGCAGTAGATGAAATTAGATCCAGGGGGAACACAGTTCAGCTTGTTGTGTTGTTGTAGACAACCAAAGATTATGTGCAGCAGCAATATGTGTGCACAGAGTCAGTGGTGCATCTTGGATCTAATAAGAGTGTTTAGATCCAAGAGTTCCAACTTCCATTTACAAATAGTACCTGTATTGCTGTTGCAGAGGATTCTTTTTGGTTTTAGACAAACTTTTAAGTAATTTTAATTTCCTTTAAACCAAGTAAATAAGAGAGAGAAAGGGAGAGAGAGAGAGAGAGAGAGAGGGGTGGGGAGAGAGGTTCAGTCCAACTGTCTGTGTTTACATGTGATTGTAATAATGACTGTCCTTTGTGCCCACATGAAATTAATACTATAGTATACTATGGCATAAATGCTATAGTATTCACTGTAGTGTTTTTGTGGACTTCACTGTATTATTTACTGTAGTATTTACTGTAATATACAGTGAGGGAAAAAAGTATTTGATCCCCTGCTGATTTTGTACATTTGCCCACTGACAAAGAAATGATCAGTCTATAATTCTAATGGTAGGTTTATTTAAACAGTGAGAGACAGAATAACAACAAAAAATCCAGAAAAATGCATGTCAAAAATGTTATATATTGATTTGGATTTTAATGAGGGAAATAAGTATTTGACCCCTCTGCAAAACATGACTTAGTATTTGGTGGAAAAACCCTTGTTGGCAATCACAGAGGTCAGACGTTTCTTGTAGTTGGCCACCAGGTTTGCACACATCTCAGGAGGGATTTTGTCCCATCTCCTCTTTGCAGATCTTCTCCAAGTCATGAATGTTTCGAGGCTAACGTTTGGCATCTTGATCCTTCAGCTCCCTCCACAGATTTTCTATGGGATTAAGGTCTGGAAACTGGCTAGGCCACTCCAGGACCTTAATACGCTTCTTCTTGAGCCACTCCTTTGTTGCCTTGGCCATGTGTTTTGGGTCATTGTCATGCTGGAATACCCATCCACGACCCATTTTCAATGCCCTGGCTGAGGGAAGGAGGTCCTCACCCAAGATTTGACGATACATGGCCCCGTACATCATCCCTTTGTTGCGGTGAAGTTGTCCTGTCCCCTTAGCAGAAAAACACCCCCAAAGCATAATGTTTCCACCTCCATGTTTGACAGTGGGGATGGTGTTCTTGGGGTCATAGGCAGCATTTCCTCCTCCTCCAAACACGGCGAGTTGAGTTGATGCCAAAGAGCTCCATTTTGGACTCATCTGACCACAACACTTTCACCCAGTTGTCCTCAATCATTCAGATGTTCATTGGCAAACTTCAGAAGGGCATGTATATGTGCTTTCTTGAGCAGGGAGACCTTGTGGGCGCTGCAGGATTTCAGTCCTTCACGGCGTAGTTTGTTACCAATTGTTTTCTTGGTGACTATGGTCCCAGCTGCCTTGAGATCATTGACAAGATCCTCCCGTGTAGTTCTGGGCTGATTCCTCACCGTTCTCATGATCATTGCAACTCCACGAGGTGAGATCTTGCATGGAGCCCCAGGCCGAGGGAGATTGACAGTTCTTTTGTGTTTCTTCCATTTGCGAATAATTGCACTAAGCTGCTTGGGGAGGGTCTTGTAGCCCATTCCAGCCTTGTGTAGGTCAAAAATATTGTCCCTGACATCCTTGGATAGATCTTTGGTCTTGGCCATGGTGGAGAGTTTGGAATCTGATTGATTGCTTCTGTGGACAGGTGTCTTTTGTATAAAAGACACCTGGAAGCCAGAAATCTTTCTGATTGAGGTGGGGTCAAATACTTATTTCCCTCATTAAAATGCAAATCAATTTCTAACATTGTTGACATGCATTTTTCTGGATTTTTGTTGTTGTTATTCTGTCTCTCACTGTTCAAATAAACCTACCATTAAAATTATACACTGATCATTTCTTTGTCAGTGGGCAAACGTACAAAATCAGCAGGGGATCAAATACTTTTGTCACATGCGCCGAATACAACAGGTGTGTAGACCTTATCGTGAAATGCTTATACAATCCCTTACCAACAATGCAGTTCAAGAAATAGAGTTAAGAAAATATTTACTAAATAAAGTAAAAAATAAAATGTAACACAAAATAACAATACCGAGTCAATTTGCGGAGTACAGGTTAGTCGAGGTAGTTTGTACATGTAGGTAGGAATAAAGTGATAAGCAGAGAGTAGCAGCAGTTTAAAACCAGGCAGTGATGCAACCGGTCAGGATGCTCTCGATGATGCAGCTGAATAACATTTTGTGGATCTGGGGACCCATGCCTACTCTTTTCAGTCTCCTGAGGGGGAAAGGATTTGTCGTGCCAGTTAACTTTAGTATAATTCTTGTAGTAAAAGAAAACTATAGTATTTACTATACTAATTAATGTTGTGTTTTTTGCAGATTATAGTTTACTGTATTATTTACTGTAGTGTTTTTGTGGACTGTAGTATTTATTGGAGTGTTTTTGCGAAATGTAGTGTACTGTAGTATTTACAGTAGTGTTTTTGAGGACATTACTGTAGGACAGTATTTACTATACTGTTTTTGTTTTATTATCTTTGACATATAAGTGGAGCCTTTCTCATTGAGGAAATTTACTAGAGAAATACTAAAAGACCACATTTTGTGTAATCTGTAGGTAGGTAGGACTGGGGTCTGAATGAATAGTTTGGCACTACTGCTCTTTTCTATAACCTGTAGGGAACACAATATACAATCTATACTTGGCATGTAGGTTTCTCACTTATAGGTGGCACAAATTGGGCTATAGGGGAAGGGAAAGGGAAGGGTATACGCAAATTAAATCCTGAGGTATTTACTGTAGTTTAAAAAGTATAGTGTTTTTGTGGACTGTATTGTTTTTGTTGACATTACCGTTGTATTTATTACAGTGTTTTTTGTTGTTGCAGATAACACGATTATTTACTATAGTATTCTACCATATACTACAACATTTTTTAGTAAGTACTACACATGACCGAGTATTGTAGAGTATACTACAGTTTAGTATAGAATTCTATAGTTAAGTATTGTAGGATTCTATAGTAAATTGTAGTATTTTTTCATGTGGGTGTTCTAAACATATAGGTGAAGTCAGAGTGAGTTGAGTCATAATAGAAGGCTAACTGGCTGATATCCATTCAGAACAATGACACACGTTGTTGACTCTACACTCTGCAAGCTAGAGTGGTGTGATCAGGTTTCACTCACCACTGCAGATCGCAACTAATTGTCTCAGCCGTGTAATGTCATCACTTACTGCACATTACAGTAATTCTTTCTGAATTAATCCAACAATGTGTACACCGCCGTCTTGTCCATTTCTAATCTTCTCACTTTAATTGAGACAGGTGTCTCAATCAACATGAGGAGATTTGAAGTAGAGATGGCGGCATATACATTGTTGGATTACTTCATGGATCAGCACATGGATTTATTTTAATAATGGAGTATTTTGTAAATTCAAATGAACAACGTGCAAGTTGACAAAGACATTTTAGACGATAGATGTTTGGCCGAATCGAGAACGAAGATAGTATCGCCATGCTACGCTAGACATACAGTACCAAATTCATAGATGCTAACGACCTTTACCACCTACTGATGATGGTACACTATATATACAAAAGTATGTAGACACCCCTTCAAATGATTGGATTTGGCGATTTCAGCCACACCCGTTGCTGACAGGTACAGTATACAATCGAGCACACAGACATGCAATCTCCATACACAAACATTGGCAGTAGAATGGCCTTACTGAACAGCTCAGTGACTTTCAATTTGACATTGTCATAGGATGCCACCTTTACAACAAATTAGTTTGTCAAATGTTTTCCCTGTTAGAGCTGCCCCGGTCAAATGTAAGTGCTGTTATTGTGAAGTGGAAAAGTTTAGGTGCAACAACAGCTCAGCCGCAAAGTGGTAGGCCACACACAAGCTCACAGAACGGGACCGCCGAATGCTGAAGCGCATAGCATGTAAAAAAACACCTGTCCTCGGTTGCATAGTGCCATAGTGCCAATTTTAATGTTTGGTGGAGGAGAGTAATGGTCTGGAACTGTTTTTCATGGTTCGGGCTAGGCCTCTTAGTTCCAGTGAAGGGAAATCTTAACAGCATACAATGACATTCTAGACAATTCTCTGTGTCCAACTTTGTGGAAACAGTTTGGGGAAGTCCTTTCCTGTTTTATCATGCCCCCGTGCACAAAGCGAGGTCCATACAGAAATGGTTTGTCGAGCTCGGTGTGGAAGAACTTGACTGGCCTGCACAGAGCCCTGACCTCAACCTCAACGAACGCCTTTGGGATGAATTGCAACGCTGACTGCGAGCCAGGCCTAATCAGTGCCCGACCTCACTAATGCTCTTGTGGCTGAATGGAAGCAAGTCCCCACAGCAATGTTCCAACATCTAGTGGAAAGCCTTAACAGAAGAGTGGAGGCTGTTATAGGTGGACCAACTCCATATTAATGTCCATGATATTAGAATGAGATGTTCTATGAGCAGGTGTCCACATACTTATATTAATGTAGTGTATCTTCTTTCCAGGGGATTTTTTGCCCTGATGCTAGGTCTGAACATGAACACACCGCTTGCGGTACACGCTTGTAAAAATAAGAAACGTATCTTTCATATAAGCGAGAAACTTTCAAAAAACAAAAGGTTAAATTATTACACATAGGGTTAGGGCTAGTGTTCCCACACGGTCATATCTCCATGTTCAGGAAGACAGACGGAAGACAGAGGCGACCACCTGTGCTAATTAGGTATCTAGCATGCTCTGAACACCTGTGTGTAATGGAAGAAGGATACCAGAAACATGTTGTAGCTTAAAAATACTGTGAGCTGCAACTGTGATAAAGCCATATAAATCCTCTTAAGGATCTGCCCCTTTTCCCCAAATTTTCACCTAAAATTACATACCCAAATCTAACTGCCTGTAGCTCAGGCCCTGAAGCAAGGATATGCATATTGTTGGTACCATTTGAAAGGACACACATTGAAGTTTGTGGAACTGTGAATGGAATGTAGGAGAATATAACACAATAGATCTGGTAAAAGATAAAACACTTTTTACACCAAAACTGATTAAACCTTGCCATAACAAAGTTGTTGAATACTTTTTAATTATACTGAACAAAAATATAAATGCAACCATTTCAAAGATTTTACTGAGTTACAGTTCATATAAGGAAGTCAGTCAATTGAAATAAATAAATTAGGCCATAATCTATGGAGTTCACATGACTGGGAATACAGATATGCATCTTTTGGTCACAGATACCTTTTTTTTTAAAGTAGGGGCGTGGATCAGAAAACCAGTCAGTATCTGGTGTGCCACCACTTGTCTCATGCAGCACAACACATTTCATTCACATAGATTTGATCAGGCTGTTGATTGTGGCCTGTGGAATGTTGTCCCACTCCTCTTCAGTGGCTGTGTGAAGTTGCTGGACATTGGCGGGAACTGGAACATGCTTTCATACACGTCAATCCAGAGCATCCCAAACATGCTCAATGGGTGACATGGCTGGTGACTATGCAGGCCATGGACGAACTGGGACATTTTCAGTGTCCTGTAATTGTGTACAGATCCTTGCAACATGAGGTCGTGCATTATTATGCTGAAACATGAGGTAATGGCAGCGGATGAATGGCATGACAATGGAGCTCAGGATCTCGTCACGGTATCGCTGTGCATTCAAATGGCCATAGATAAAATGCAATTGTGTTCGTTGTCTGTAGCTTATGCCTGCCCATACCATAACCCCACTGTCAACTTGGGGCACTCTGTTCACAACACTGACTTCAGAAAACAGCTCGCCAACACAATGCCATACATGTGGTCTGTGGTTGTGAGGCTGGTTGAACATTATGTGAAATTCTCTAAAACAACGTTAGAGGCGACTTATGGTAGAGAAATTAACATGAAATTCTCTGGCAACAGTTCTGGTGGACATTCCTGTAGTCAGAATGCCAATTGCATGCTCCCTCAAAACTTAATAAGACATCTGTGGCAATGTGTTTTGTGACAAAACTGCACATTTTAGAGTGCCCTTTTTTTTGTCCCCAGCACAAGTTTCAACTGTGTAATGATCATGCTGTCTAATCAGCTTCTTGATATGCCACACCTGTCAGGTGAATTGATTATTTTGGCATAGGAGAAATGCTCTCTAACAGGGATGTAAACAAATTTGTGCCCCAAATTTGACAGAAATAAGCTTTTTATGTGTGTAAAAACATTCTGGGATCTTTAATTTCAACTCATTCTTTAAATTTTTTGATTGAACATGGGACCAACACTTTAAATGTTGCCTTTATTTTTTTGGTCAGTTTAATTTCTAAAATCTCTACAAACATAAATCCACTTTGACATGATGGGGCATTGTAGGTACGTCAGTCACACAAAATCAGAATGTAATACATTTTAGATTCAGGCTGTAATACAACAGTCAAGGGGTGTGAATACTTTCTGAAGGCACTATATGTGTTATTTTCAGAGGTAGACTGGCTCTGGCAGCCAAAACAGCCAAATACTCCATCTAAACACAAATTGACTCTCAATTGCGATACGGTTCTCGAAAAAATAAATCCCTTTGCTTTCATATCACATCAAAATATTTTCACAAATCCACACTTACTGTACACTGTTTTTAAGGCAAGGTTGAATCAGTTTAGGAGTAAAAATTTGCTGAGGAATTCAGAAATAAGTTGCATGGACTCACTCTGTGTGCAATAATAGTGTTAAAAATTATTTTTTGAATGACTACCTCATCTCTGTACCCACACATACAATTATCTGTAAGATCCCTCAATCAAGCAGTGAACATTTAACATTTACATTTAAGTCATTTAGCAGCCGCTCTTATCCAGAGCGACTTACAAATTGGTGCATTCACCTTATGACATCCAGTGGAACAGTCACTTTACAATAGTGCATCTAAATCTTAAAAGGGGGGGTGAGAAGGATTACTTATCCTATCCTAGGTATTCCTTAAAGAGGTGGGGTTTCAGGTGTCTCCGGAAGGTGGTGATTGACTCCGATGTCCTGGCGTCGTGAGGGAGTTTGTTCCACCATTGGGGGCCAGAGCAGCGAACAGTTTTGACTGGGCTGAGCGGGAACTGTACTTCCTCAGTGGTAGGGAGGCGAGCAGGCCAGAGGTGGATGAACGCAGTGCCCTTGTTTGGGTGTAGGGCCTGATCAGAGCCTGGAGGTACTGAGGTGCCGTTCCCCTCACAGCTCCGTAGGCAAGCACCATGGTCTTGTAGCGGATGCGAGCTTCAACTGGAAGCCAGTGGAGAGAGCGGAGGAGCGGGGTGACGTGAGAGAACTTGGGAAGGTTGAACACCAGACGGGCTGCGGCGTTCTGGATGAGTTGTAGGGGTTTAATGGCACAGGCAGGGAGCCCAGCCAACAGCGAGTTGCAGTAATCCAGACGGGAGATGACAAGTGCCTGGATTAGGACCTGCGCCGCTTCCTGTGTGAGGCAGGGTCGTACTCTGCGGAAGTTGTAGAGCATGAACCTACAGGAACGGGCCACCGCCTTGATGTTAGTTGAGAACGACAGGGTGTTGTCCAGGATCACGCCAAGGTTCTTAGCGCTCTGGGAGGAGGACACAATGGAGTTGTCAACCGTGATGGCGAGATCATGGAACGGGCAGTCCTTCCCGGGAGGAAGAGCAGCTCCGTCTTGCCGAGGTTCAGCTTGAGGTGGTGATCCGTCATCCACACTGATATGTCTGCCAGACATGCAGAGATGCGATTCGCCACCTGGTCATCAGAAGGGGGAAAGGAGAAGATTAATTGTGTGTCGTCTGCATAGCAATGATAGGAGAGACCATGTGAGGTTATGACAGAGCCAAGTGAATTGGTGTATAGCGAGAATAGGAGAGGGCCTAGAACAGAGCCCTGGGGGACACCAGTGGTGAGAGCGCGTGGTGAGGAGACAGATTCTCGCCACGCCACCTGGTAGGAGCGACCTGTCAGGTAGGACGCAATCCAAGCGTGATCCGCGCCGGAGATGCCCAACTCGGAGAGGGTGGAGAGGAGGATCTGATGGTTCACAGGGCTCCGGGCAGCCGAGCGGAAATGGAGGAAAACTCGCCTCCCTGCGGACCTGGCATCCTTTCGCTCCCTCCTCTCTACATTTTCCTCCTCTGTCTCTGCTGCTAAAGCCACTTTCTACCACTCTAAATTCCAAGCATCTGCCTCTAACCCTAGGAAGCTCTTTGCCACCTTCTCCTCACTCCTGAATCCTCCCCCTCCTCCCTCTCTGCAGATGACTTCGTCAACCATTTTGAAAAGAAGGTCGACGACATCCGATCCTCGTTTGCTAAGTCAAACGACACCGCTGGTTCTGCTCACACTGCCCTAACCTGTGCTCTGACCTCTTTCTCCCCTCTCTCTCCAGATGAAATCTCGCGTCTTGTGACGGCCGGCCGCCCAACAACCTGCCCGCTCGACCCTATCCCCTCCTCTCTTCTCCAGACCATTTCCGGAGACCTTCTCCCTTACCTCACCTCGCTCATCAACTCATCCCTGACCGCTGGCTACGTCCCTTCCGTCTTCAAGAGAGCGAGAGTTGCACCCCTTCTGAAAAA
Organism: Oncorhynchus keta; assembly: GCF_023373465.1. Lineage (NCBI taxonomy): Eukaryota > Metazoa > Chordata > Actinopteri > Salmoniformes > Salmonidae > Oncorhynchus > Oncorhynchus keta. Next base: position 28,803,558 of record NC_068442.1, on the reverse strand, counting down.
ACCTACACTCGATCCCTCCGATGTCAACAACTACAGACCAGTATCCCTTGTTCCTTTTCTCTCCAAAACTCTTGAACGTGCCGTCCTTGGCCAGCTCTCCCGCTATCTCTCTCAGAATGACCTTCTTGATCCAAATCAGTCAGGTTTCAAGACTAGTCATTCAACTGAGACTGCTCTTCTCTGTATCACGGAGGCGCTCCGCACTGCTAAAGCTAACTCTCTCTCCTCTGCTCTCATCCTTCTAGACCTATCGGCTGCCTTCGATACTGTGAACCATCAGATCCTCCTCTCCACCCTCTCCGAGTTGGGCATCTCCGGCGCGGCCCACGCTTGGATTGCGTCCTACCTGACGGGTCGCTCCTACCAGGTGGCGTGGCGAGAATCTGTCTCCTCACCACGCGCTCTCACCACTGGTGTCCCCCAGGGCTCTGTTCTAGGCCCTCTCCTATTCTCGCTATACACCAAGTCACTTGGCTCTGTCCTAACCTCACATGGTCTCTCCTATCATTGCTATGCAGACGACACACAATTAATCTTCTCCTTTCCCCCTTCTGATGACCAGGTGGCGAATCGCATCTCTGCATGTCTGACAGACATATCAGTGTGGATGACGGATCACCACCTCAAGCTGAACCTCGGCAAGACGGAGCTGCTCTTCCTCCCGGGGAAGGACTGCCCGTTCCATGATCTCGCCATCACGGTTGACAACTCCATTGTGTCCTCCTCCCAGAGCGCTAAGAACCTTGGAGTGATCCTGGACAACACCCTGTCGTTCTCAACTAACATCAAGGCGGTGGCCCGTTCCTGTAGGTTCATGCTCTACAACATCCGCAGAGTACGACCCTGCCTCACACAGGAAGCGGCGCAGGTCCTAATCCAGGCACTTGTCATCTCCCGTCTGGATTACTGCAACTCGCTGTTGGCTGGGCTCCCTGCCTGTGCCATTAAACCCCTACAACTCATCCAGAACGCCGCAGCCCGTCTGGTGTTCAACCTTCCCAAGTTCTCTCACGTCACCCCGCTCCTCCGCTCTCTCCACTGGCTTCCAGTTGAAGCTCGCATCCGCTACAAGACCATGGTGCTTGCCTACGGAGCTGTGAGGGGAACGGCACCTCAGTACCTCCAGGCTCTGATCAGGCCCTACACCCAAACAAGGGCACTGCGTTCATCCACCTCTGGCCTGCTCGCCTCCCTACCACTGAGGAAGTACAGTTCCCGCTCAGCCCAGTCAAAACTGTTCGCTGCTCTGGCTCCCCAATGGTGGAACACACTCCCTCACGACGCCAGGACAGCGGAGTCAATCACCACCTTCCGGAGACACCTGAAACCCCACCTCTTTAAGGAATACCTAGGATAGGATAAAGTAATCCTTCTCACCCCCCTTAAAAGATTTAGATGCACTATTGTAAAGTGGCTGTTCCACTGGATGTCATAAGGTGAATGCACCAATTTGTAAGTCGCTCTGGATAAGAGCGTCTGCTAAATGACTTAAATGTAAATGTAAATGTAAGTGTTGGATGAGAGCGAGAGGGAAAAGGATACAAGGTAGTGGTCGGAGACTTGGAGGGGAGTTGCAATGAGGTTAGTGGAAGAACAGCATCTAGTAAAGATGAGGTCGAGCGTATTGCCTGCCTTGTGAGTAGGGGGGGAAGGTGAGAGGGTGAGGTCAAAAGAGGAGAGGAGTGGAAAGAAGGAGGCAGAGAGGAATGAGTCAAAGGTAGACGTGGGGAGGTTAAAGTCGCCCAGAACTGTCAGAGGTGAGCCGTCCTCAGGAAAGGAGCTTATCAAGGCATCAAGCTCATTGATGAACTCTCCGAGGGAACCTGGAGGGCGATAAATGATAAGGATGTTAAGCTTGAAAGGGCTGGTAACTGTGACAGCATGGAATTCAAAGGAGGCGATAGACAGATGGGTAAGGGGAGAAAGAGAGAATGACCACTTGGGAGAGATGAGGATCCCGGTGCCACCACCCCGCTGACCAGAAGCTCTCGGGGTGTGCGAGAACACGTGGGCGGACGAAGAGAGAGCAGTAGGAGTGGCAGTGTTATCTGTGGTGATCCATGTTTCCGTCAGTGCCAAGAAGTCGAGGGACTGGAGGGAGGCATAGGCTGAGATGAACTCTGCCTTGTTGGCCGCAGATCGGCAGTTCCAGAGGCTACCGGAGACCTGGAACTCCACGTGGGTCGTGCGCGCTGGGACCACCAGATTAGGGTGGCCGCGGCCACGCGGTGTGGAGCGTTTGTATGGTCTGTGCAGAGAGGAGAGAACAGGGATAGACAAATACATAGTTGACAGGCTACAGAAGAGGCTACGCTAATGCAAAGGAGATTGGAATGACAAGTGGACTACACGTCTCGAATGTTCAGAAAGTTAAGCTTACGTAGCAAGAATCTTATTGACTAAAATGATTAAAATGATACAGTACTGCTGAAGTAGGCTAGCTGGCAGTGGCTGTGTTGTTGACTTTGTAGGCTAGCTGGCAGTGGCTGCGTTGTTGACACTACACTAATCAAGTCGTTCCGTTGAGTGTAATAGTTTCTACAGTGCTGCTATTCGGGGGCTAGCTGACTAGCTAGCAGTGTTGATTACATTACGTTGCGTTAAAAGAACGACAATAGCTGGCTAGCTAACCTAGAAAATCGCTCTAGACTACACAATTATCTTTGATACAAAGACGGCTATGTAGCTAGCTATGTAGCTAGCTACGATCAAACAAATCAAACCGTTGTACTGTAATGAAATTAAATGAAAATGTGATACTACCTGTGGAGCGAATAGCTGGCTAGCTAACCTAGAAAATCGCTCTAGACGTTGGCTAGCTGTTGGCTAGCTAGCAGTGTCTCCTACGTTAAGGACGACAAATAGCTGGCTAGCTAACCTCGGTAAATTAAGATAATCACTCTAAGACTACACAATTATCTTGGATACGAAGACAGCAAAAACAGCTATGTAGCTAGCTAACACTACACTAATCAAGTCGTTCAGTTGAGTGTAATAGTTTCTACAGTGCTGCTAATCGGTGGACGTTTGCTAGCTGGCTAGCTGCTGGGCAGAGCAGTGAAGACTACGTTAGGACGACGAAATACGATAATTACGCAATTATCTTTGATACAAAGACGGCTATGTAGCTAGCTAAGAAGAAATTGCTAAGATTAGACAAATCAAACCGTTGTACTATAATGAAATGTAATGAAATGTAATGAAAAAGTTATACTACCTGCGGAGCGAAATGCGGATGCGACCGCTCGCTCCAACCCGGAAGTGAATTTCAAACACAGATTCAACTGCAAAGACCAGGGATGTTTTCTAAGGGCACTTGTTGGTAGACTGGTAAAAATGTAAAAAAGCAGACTTTTAATATATCCCCTTGAGCATGGTGAAGTTATACATTACACTTTGGATGGTGTATCAATACAAAGATACAAGCGTCCTTCCTATCTCAGATGCCAGTGAGGAAGGAAACCGCTCAGGGATTTCCCCATGATGCCAATGGTGACCTTGAAACAGTTACAGAGTTTAAAGGCTGTGATAGGAGAAAACTGAAGATGGATCAACAACATTGTAGTTACTCCACAATACAAAACTAAACAACAGAGTGAAAACAAGGAAGCCTGCACAGAATAAAAATATTCCAAAAGATGCGTCCTGTTTGCAATAAAGTAAAACTGCAAAGAATTTGGGAAAGAAATGAACTTGTCCTTGGGGCAAATCCAACACAACACATCACTGAGTACCACTCTTCATATTTTCAAGCATGGTGATGGCTACATCATGTTATGGGTATGCTTGTCATCGGCAAGGATAAGAGAATTGTTTGGGTTAAAAAAAAGGAAAATCTGGTTCAGTCTGCTTTCCAACAGACACTGGAAGACAAATTCACCTTTCAGCAGGACAATAACCTAAAACACAAGACAAATTTACACTGGAGTTGTTTACCTAGAGCCATTGAATTTTCGTGAGTGGCCTAGTTACAGTTTTAACAAAAAAATTCTTGAAAATCTATGGCAACCCTTAAACATTTATGTTTAGGAATGATCAAAAACCAACGTGACAGAGCATGAACAATTTTACAAATAATAATGTGCAAATATTGTACAATCCAGGTGTGCAACACTGTTAAGAGTCTTATCCAGAAAGACTCACAGCTGTAATTGCTGTCAAAGGTGATTCTAACATGCATTGACTTCATGGGTGTGAATACTTACAGTTGAAGTCGAAAGTTTACATACACCTTAACCAAATACATTTAAACTCAGTTTTTCACAATTCTTGACATTTAATCCAAGTAACAATTCCCTGTCTTAGGTCAGTTAGGATCACCACTTTATTTTAAGAATGCGAAATGTCAGAATAATAGTAGAGAGAATGATTTATTTCAGCTTTTATTTCATTCATCACATTCCCAGTGGGTCAGAAGTTTACATACACTCAATTAGTATTTGGAAGCACTGCCTTTAAATTGTTTAACTTGGGTCAAATGTTTTGGGTAGCTTCCCAAAACAAGTTGGGTGTTGGGTGAATTTCTCCATTCCTCCTGACAGAGCTGGTATACTGTAACTGAGTCATGTTTGTAGGCCTCCTTGCTCGCACACTCTTTTTCAGTTCTGCCCACACATTTTCTATAGGACTGAGGTCAGGGCTTTGTGATGGCCACTCCAATACTTTGACTTTGTGGCCGTTATAACATTTTGCCACAACTTTGGAAGTATGCTTGGGGTCATTGTTCATTTGGAAGACCCATTTGTGTCCAAGCTTTAACTTCATGACTGATGTCGTGAGAGGTTTCTTCAATATATCCACATAATTTTCCTGCCTCATGACGCAATCTTTTTTTGTGAAGTTCACCAGTCCCTCCTGCAGCAAAGCACCCCCACAACATGATGCTGCCAGCCCCATGCTTCACGGTTGGGATGGTGTTCTTCTGCTTGAAAGCCTCCCCCTTTTTCCTCCAAACATAACGATGGTCATTATGGTCAAACAGTTCTATTTTTGTTTCATCAAACCAGAGGACATTTCTCCAAAAAGTACGATCTTTGTCCCCATGCGCAGTTGCAAACTGTAGTCTGGATTTTTTATGGTGGTTTTGGAGCAGTGGCTTCTTCCTTGCGGAGTGGACTTTCAGGTTATGTCGATATAGGACTCGTTTTACTGTGGATATAGATACTTTTGTACCTGTTTCCTCCAGCATCTTCACAAGGTTGATTTGAACTTTCCGCACCAAAGTACGTTCATCTCTGACACGTCTCCTTCCTGAGCGGTAAGACGGCTGCGTGGTTCCATGGTGTTTATACTAGCGTACTATTGTTTGTACAGATGACCGTGGTATCTTCAGACATTTGGAAATTGCTCCCAAGGATGAACCAGACTTGTGGAGGTCTACAATTTTTTTTCTCAGTTCTTGGCTGATTTCTTTTGATTTTCCCATGATGTCAAGCAAAGAGGCACTGAGTTTGAAGGTAGGCCTTAAAATACAAATCAAATCAAATCAAATTGTATTTGTCACATACACATGGTTAGCAGATGTTAATGCGAGTGTAGCGAAATGCTTGTGCTTCTAGTTCCGACAATGCAGTAATAACCAACAAGTAATCTAACTAACAATTCCAAAACTACTGTCTTATACAAAGTTTTAAGGGGATAAAGAATATGTACATAAGGATATATGAATGAGTGATGGTACGGGGCAGCATACAGTAGATGGTATCGAGTACAGTATATACATATGAGATGAGTATGTAGACAAAGTAAACAAAGTGGCATAGTTAAAGTGGCTAGTGATACATGTATTACGTAAGGATGCAGTCGATGATATAGAGTACAGTATATACGTATGCATATGAGATGAATAATGTAGGGTAAGTAACATTATATAAGGTAGCATTGTTTAAAGTGGCTAGTGATATATTTACATAATTTCCCATCAATTCCCATTATTAAAGTGGCTGGAGTTGAGTCAGTGTGTTGGCAGCAGCCACTCAATGTTAGTGGTGGCTGTTTAACAGTCTGATGGCCTTTAGATAGAAGCTGTTTTTCAGTCTCTCGGTCCCAGCTTTGATGCACCTGTACTGACCTCGCCTTCTGGATGATAGCGGGGTGAACAGGCAGTGGCTCGGGTGGTTGATGTCCTTGATGATCTTTATGGCCTTCCTGTAACATCGGGTGGTGTAGGTGTCTGGAGAGCCTTACGGTTGAGGGCGGAGCAGTTGCCGTACCAGGCGGTGATACAGCCCGCCAGGATGCTCTCGATTGTGCATCTGTAGAAGTTTGTGAGTGCTTTTGGTGACAAGCCAAATTTCTTCAGCCTCCTGAGGTTGAAGAGGCGCTGCTGCGCCTTCTTCACGACGCTGTCAGTGTGAGTGGACCAATTCAGTTTGTCTGTGATGTGTATGCCGAGGAACTTAAAACTTGCTACCCTCTCCACTACTGTTCCATCGATGTGGATAGGGGGGTGTTCCCTCTGCTGTTTCCTGAAGTCCACAATCATCTCCTTAGTTTTGTTGACGTTGAGTGTGAGTACACAAGTACACCGCCAATTGACTCAAATGATGTCAATTAGTCGATCAGAAGCTTCTTAAGCCATGACATCATTTTCTGGAATTTTACAAGCTGTTTAAACGCACAGTCAATTTAGTGTATGTAAACCTCTGACCCACTGGAATTGTGATACAGAATTATAAGTTAAATAATCTGTCTGTAAACAATTGTTAGAAAAATGACTTGTGTCAAGCACAAAGTAGATGTCCTAACCAACTTGCCACAACTATAGTTTGTTAACAAGAAATTTGGTGAGTGGTTGAAAAACGAGTTTTAATGACTCCAACCTAAGTGTATTGTAATGAGACAGCAGGGAGCAGGTCTCGAACCCGACCTTCGAGCCCGAGGTCCGGAGCGCTATCGACTGTGCCGCGAAAGCATGGTCATGCCACAGCGTCGATTTCCTTGCTTATAAAGCCAGGGTCGTTGCACTACTCCCTCTTTTCAGAGAGCGCGTCTCGCGCCTCTACGTCTTACTGGAACGCGCTCACCGGCCAAGCACACGCACTGTCGTGGATGCGAGGTCCGATCACTTCTGACACCAATGTCATGAAACAGGCAGGGAGCAGGTCTCGAACCTTCGACCTTCTAGCCCGAGGTCCGACGTCTTTGCTCGCCGCACGAGCAAAGGCATGCTCGTGCGGCGGGGTCGAGTTCCCCGCTTATAAACCCAGGGTCGTTACAGTATGTAAACTTCTGACTACACAAAAAAAATGTGATTAAGGGTATTGTGTGTAGATGGTTGATAAAAATATATATTTAATCTATTATGAATTCAGGCTGTAACATAACAAAATCTGGAATAAGTGAAGGTGTATCAATACTCTCCGAATGCACTGTAAGATCCTTGGACCTTAAAGAGTAACGTTCGGCTCGTCTACATTCCTTAATTAGTACATTTTTGGGCTACGCCAAACAGTACCTATCATGTAACGGGTAATGGAGAATCACTTTAGCCTGTACAAATCCTTTGTAAGAGTATCCAAGCAGGAGCACATGGCAGGTAAAGGTAGGTATCACTGTTTCATTAATACTGTACAGGTCCCTTGATTATGAATTATTCACAATCCTTTAAGTAGACAGCAAGAAAAATAACATACATTTTAGGAAATGGTAAAGAAAAGCTTCATTGCGTTAATCACAGTGTATCACATGGACCTACACATACATCATAGGCCTACTGCCATTTTTTAAATTTTATTTCTACTTTTCATTTTTAATTACTGTGTTTCCATTACAGAATAATACGTGGTTTAGTAGCCCAAGTGAATGCAGAGTGTGGTAGATTAAGCCCACCAATAGAGCAGAATACTATATTAGCTGCTACTGTAGATACTGTCTGCTACTGTAGAGATTTTGTCATGACGCCTTGTTCAACTATTGGCGCATTCAACCAGTAGCGCATTCATGCCCTTGTGCGCCGCTCTCGTAAGAAACTATTTCAACAACTGTGCGCGGGCCCGAGACCGGTGAGTACTAGGACTACAGGCGTCTCGTCTCTCGAGGACAGCCGAATGTGGAAAACACTATAGCTAACGAGCGAAGGACGGTACAATTGGAGCGGGATCCCTTGTGGATTACGTCGCGGTGGCAAGCTATCTACAATATTAAAAGCATATTTACACCAAGGTAAGGGGTGCAAATGAGTGCGGATGTTTTACCGGGTTGTAGTCGAAAAACAACACCGCTGCTAACGCCACTGCTAGGCTGAAGTAGTTAGAATAATTTAGCTAGCAAGTTCAGCTAACTTGGTTAGCTAAATTACTCGACGTCGTTGGCCGGATAATATAGCTGGTAAACTAGCTAACATTACTATGTAGATAGCCACTGTATGTGGCTGGTTATGTGATTATTTCTTTCACCACAGAGTAGGCCTTGTACATCGCTACAGTAACTAACTCTCCGACCTAACGTTAGCTAGCTAGTTAGCTATTGTTAGCTAGCTGACTACTACCTAGCCTTGGCAAAAACATAATAATAAAAAAACAAGCTTTGGCTACATACATAGGCCGCGCTCGAGCCACTAACGTTATTAAACAACTAACGTTAGCTGACTCTCATCATGACCATGCCCTACCAAAATTGTCTGTCTACTCATGTCATTTGTCGAATTTGTCAGCTAACCTTAAGGTAATCTACGCAGCAAGTGGTATTGCTATCTATTTTTCTGCTAGTTACTATAACGATTAAAATATGCTTTATTGATTTGTTTACGTTGTACGCTAACTAGCGTTTGCAATGGGGATGACATCGTCCCATCATTTTGCTTACAGAATCTGGGCCTCCATAGCTAGTTAGTTGAATATACCTTGCAACCTTCCACGTGTTTGCTAATGGACTGTTTTTAAATGTCTGTTGGCGATGGTATTGTCAGAAACTCTAACATGAATGGGCGCGTTCCAGTCGGATTGTAGACAAGCGGAGCTAGTGGCAATCAGATGTGGCAGGGGTAGTATAATTTCTGTAAATGTTATATTCCTTATCCCATGTTTCTCAGTTGACAAGTCTTCAACTCATAGTAGTAAGACAATGTTTTGTAGTTCCAACATTATTTAATGCAGTTATACTTAGGCTATATTCTGCATGATTTCATATAGAGCTATTTCCTTCAAAAACATTTGCCCAGTCTAATACCTGAGATTGGAGAACATATTGAAATGTATGTCAAAATAATCTAATTAAGACTCAAGATATCACAAACGAGGTGCAACAGCAGCTGCTTAGATACTTTCTGTAACGCTCCTACGTCTTGCTGGAAAGCTTAGTTTAGTAGCCATCACTCGCAAAACAATGCAATTTGCAGGTTTGCGCCTTAAATGGCTGCTGCTTTTAATCTAAAATGAAGAATGTAACAGGCTACTTTATCGAGTTATACATGTCAACTTACTTGCAAGGAAAATGGTCTCCCTAATGAGCTATTTGAAAATTGAGCTGCTAGCTCTTGTATCTATGTTGTGATTAGTTAGCACAATTCTGCAAGTTGTTTTACTGATTCGCCATGACTAGACGTAACTGTGCACAGCATCCATCTCAGGTCCATTAACAGCTACAACAGAGAACCATGGTCTTTTATGTGTGTGATTTACTTTGCCTAAGCATAACCTTATTTTTAGGACTACCATTTCAGAGCTCTGTTGGTGGGGTTGCACAGAAACAATTAATCAGACTTCCAATATTGTTGTGTTAGGGCGGGTCTGGGTTTTAATAAAATGTAATTGCTGACTGCCTGGTTCATAAATGTAGTAGTCTGTCCTTTGTCACTGCCTGACTTGCTGGCAACAGCACACGCATAGTGAATCAAACATGATAAACCTCACATAGTGACAGCCCTGTGTCTCTAGCTGCAGTAATTCCAGTTTGGTGACACTCAGGCAGTGAGGTCATTCTTATCCTTTACAAAACATGACTAGTCACTTGACTAGCTCTCTCTGCCTCTTCAGTTCTCTCATCTTAATCAGTATCCCTCTCCTGCAGCATAGATTGAACATGATACTAGGCATGTGTGTGTTTTGCAGAGGAGCACGGCTGTATGTGGATGTTTGAAGATGGGTGTTTCTGCCTTCAGATTCTAACCCTCAACATACCTTCTCCATGGCAAAACATCAGATACTGCTGATAATGTTGTTCTGTTCAGGCCGATTTGGATGCTCTGCCCAGGCTGCTCTTGTCTACCAGGATGTTAAGTGACTAAATCGTCTGTTTATGGGAGTAAACTCACTATGTAAATGTGTGTGTGTGTGTATGTATGTATATATATAGATATAGATAGAAAAACTACTGTTATATTTTTGCGAAAGGGGTGTCACAAAGCATGCTTTTTTTTGCAGTTGAAATGTGAGAGCTAGGCAAGGGCTACGCTATCTGTTGTGAATTTCTCCATCCTGAAACAGTTTGGCCAAATCAAATTTTATTGGTCACATACGTGTTTGGCATATGTTATTGCAGATGTAGCGAAATGCGTGTGCTTCTAGTTCCAACAGTGTAGCAATATCTAACAAGTAATATCTAACAATTTCACAAATACTTAATGCACATAAATCTAAGGAAGGGAATTAAGAATATATAAATATATGGACGAGCAATGTCAGAGCGGCATAGGCTAAGATACAGTAGAATAGTATAGATTACAGTACATGCATACGAGATGAGTAATGCAAGACATGGAAACACTATTAAAAGTGACTAGTGTTCCATTTATTGAAGTGGCCAATGATTTTAAGTCTATGTAGGCAGCAGCCGCTCTGTGCTAGTGATGGCTGTTTAACGGTCTGTTGGCCTTGAGATACAAGCTATTTTTCAGTCTCTCAGTTCCAGCTTTGATGCACCTGTACTGACCTCGCCTGCTGGATGATAGTGGGGTGAATTATCTTTTTGGCCTTCGGGTGCTGTAGGTGTCCTGGAGGGCCGGTAGTTTTCCCCCGGGGATGCATTTGGCAGACCGCACCACCCTTTGGAGAGCCCTGCGGTTGTGGGTGGTGCAGTTGCCGTACCAGGCGGTGATGCAGCCCAACGGGATGCTCTCAATTGTGCATCTGTAAAACTTTGAGGGTTTTGGGTGACAAGACAAATTTCTTCAACCTCCTGAGCTGTCTTCCCAACACTGTCTGTGTGGGTGGACCATTTCAGTTTGTCAGTGATATGTACGCCAAGGAACTTGAAGCTTTCCACCTTTTCCTGTTGATGTGGATAGGGGGATACTCCCTCTGCTGTTTCCTGATGTCCACGATCATCTCCTTTGTTTTATTGACGTTGAGAAGTTATTTTCCTGGCACCACACTCCCAGAGCCCTCACCACCCCCCTGTAGGCTGTCTCGTCATTGTTGGTAATCGAGCCTACTACTGTTGTGTCGTCTGCAAACCTCTGATTGAATTGGAGGCATGCATGGCCACTCAGTCATGGGTGAACAGGGAGTACAGGAGGGGTCTGAGCACTCGTCCTTGTGGGGCCCCAGTGTTGCGGATCAGTAAAATGGAGGTGTTGTTACCTACCGTCACCACCTGGGGGCGGCCCGCCAGGAAGTCCAGAACCCAATTACACATGGCTGGGTTCAGACCCAGGGCCTTGAGCTTGATGATGAGCTTGGAGGGTAGGTACTATGGTGTTGAATGCTGAGCTATAGTCAATGAACAGCATTCTTACATAGGTATGCCTCTTGTCCAGATGGGATAGGGCAGTGTGATGGTGATTGCATCGTCTGTGGACCTATTGGGGCGGTAAGCAAATTGAAGTGGGTCTAGGGTGGTAGGTAAGGGGGAGGTGATATGATTCTTGACTAGTCTCAAAGCACTTCATGATGACAGAAGTGAGTGCTATGGGGTGATAGTCATTTAGTTCAGTTACATTTGCATTCATGTGGGGACAGCAGACTGGGATAGGGAGAGATTGAACATGTCTGTAAACACGCCAGCTGGTCTGCGTGTGCTCTCAGGACTCGGCTAGGAATGCCATCTGGGCTGGCAGCCTTGCGAGGGTTAACACTTTTAAATGTCTTACACAAGTCGGCCACAGAGAAGGAGAACCCACAGTCCTTGGTGTCTGCCCGCGTGGTGGCACTATGTTATCCTCAAAGCGGGCAAAGAAGGTGTTTAGCTTGTCCGAAAGCAAGACGTCTGTGTCCACGACGTGGCCTTTTGTAGTCCGTGATTGTCTGTAGACCCTGCCACAAATGTCTTGTCTGAGCCGTTGAATTGCGACTCCACTTTGTTTCTATACTGCCGTTTTGCCTGTTTGATTGCCTTGCGGAGGGAATGACTACTGTTTTTATTCTGCCATATTCCCAGTCACCCTGCCTTGGTTGAATGTGGTGGTTCGTGCTTTCAGTTTTGTGCGAATGCTGCCATCTACCCAAGGTTTCTGGTAGGCTAGGTTTTAATAGTCACAGTGGGTACAACATCTCCTCCTATACACTTCTTGATAAACTCCGTAACCGTGTCAGTGTGTGTGTATATACATCAATATTTTTCTCTGAAGCTACCCGGAACATATCCCAGTCCGTGTGATCAATCTTGAGGCGTTGATTCCGATTGGTCAGACCAGATTTGAATAATCCTTAGCACGGGTACTTCCTGTTTTGAGTTTCTGCCTATAGGAAGGGAGGAGCAAAATGGAGTTGTGATCAGATTTGCTGAAAGGAGGGCAGGGGAGGGCCTTGTATGTATCCCAGAAGTTGGAATAACAATGGCTGTTTTTACAGCACGAGTGCTACTGTCAATATGCTGGTAGAATTGAGGTATTCTTTTTCTCAAATTTGCTTTGTTAAAATCCCCAGCTACAATAAATACAGCCTCAGGATATATGGTTTCCAGTTTGCATTGTCCAGTGAAGTTCCTTGAGGGCAGTCGTGGTATCGGCTTGAGGGGGCTATACACGGCTGTGATATCTTATGGCGGCAATCCTGTTAACGGGAGCGATATGGCAACAGCCAGTGAACGCCTATTTCAAAACATCAAAAATCTCATAATTAAAATTCCTCAAACATACATGTATTTTATACCATTTTAAAGCTAATCTTGTTGTTAATCCCACCACAGTGTCTGATTTCAAATATATGCTTTACAGCAAAATCACCACATGATTATGTTAGGTCACCACATAGCCATAGAAAACACAGCCATTTTTTCAGCAAAAGGTTTTCCAGCTCGTCACAAAAACCACAAATAGAGAGAAAATGAATCACTAACCTTTGATCATCTTCATCAGATGACACTCATAGGACTTCATGTTACACAATACATGTATGTTTTGTTTGATAAAGTTTACATTGGCGCGTTACACTCACTAGTTCCAAAAACATCCAGTGATTTTTGCATAGCCACATCATTCAACAGAAATACTCATTATAAATGTAGATGATAATACAAGTTATACACATGGAATTACAGATATACCTCTCCTTAACCTGTTACTCCTACCCCAGACTTTTTCGAACATTCTGTTAAAAATCGCGCAACATTTCAGCGCCCCGCTGCTCATGCCAGGAATATAGTATATGCATATGATTAGTATGTGTGGATAGAAAACACTCAGACGTTTATAAAACTGGTTAAATCACGGCTGTGACTATAACAGAACGTGCGTTTCATCGAAAAGCGCAGGAAAATCTGATCACTGAAAATGGAAATGTTTATCCATCCGCCACTTCAACCCATTCATAAAGGCGAACCACAATAAATGGGGCTGAGGTTGCAATACATACAGCTTCCACACGATGTCAACAGTCTTGTCATTTGCCTAGGCTTTGTTTCTTGGTCAAACGAAGAAGAGACAAGCCATTTGTTCAGGTCTCCGACTGGATATTTTGGTTGATTTACCCGGACATTATTTCCAGACGGACAGCTAAAGAATACACATCGCCTCGTGATCAATTTGATCGCTTATTAACGTGTACTAATACCTAAAGTTGCATTACAAAAGTATTTCGAAGTGTTTTGTGAAAGTTTATCGTCAACTTTTTTAATTAAAAAAAATGACGTTACGTTATAAGACTCTATTTTTTTTCCGTTTATCACACAGTCTTTATAGATCGATATCTAGGCTATATATGGACCGATTTAATCGAAAAAAAAGACCCAATAGTGATTATGGGACATCTAGGAGTGCCAACAAAGAAGATGGTCAAAGGTAATGAATGTTTTATATTTTATTTGTGCGGTTTGTGTAGCGACGACTATGCTAATTATTTTGTTTACGTCCCCTGCGGGTCTTTTGGGGTGTTACATGCTATCAGATAATAGCTTCTCATGCTTTCGCCGAAAAGCATTTTAAAAATCTGACTTGTTGCCTGGATTCACAGCGAGTGTAGCTTTAATTCAATACCCTGCATGTGTATTTTCATGAACGTTTGAGTTTTAACTAGTACTATTAGCATTTAGCGTAGTGCATTTGCATTTCCAGATGTCTAGATGGGACGCCTGTGTCAGGTAGGAGCAAGAGGTTAATGCAACCGCTGTGTCAGATTTCAAAAAACTTTACTGAAAAAGAAACCCATGCAATAATCTGAGACGGCGGTCAAAGTAAAAGTCACAATAGCCGCAACGATGGCGTCAACATAAACAAGAAATTACATGATAAATATTCCCTTACCATTGATCTACATCAGAAAGGATTCCCAGGTCCAAAATAAATGTTTGTTTTGTTCAATGATGTGTTATTTATGTCCAAATACCTTCTTTTGTTAGCGTGTTTGGTATGCATATCCAAACGCTCATTCTGGTCAGCATTATATCGGACAAAAACTTATATTACAGTTTTATATACAGGTGTAAGAAACATTTCAAACTAAGTACAGAATCAATCATTAGGATGTTTTTAACGTATAGCTTCAATAAAGTTCCAACCGGAGTATTCCTTTGAGTCTTCAAGAGCAATGGAATGCACGTGATCAGAAAATGGCTGACTGCCAGACACCTGATGCATTCTGCTCTCATTCACTCCCACAACACCGTAGAAGTTTCATTAAAATTTCTATTGATGGTTGACATCTAGTGGATCCCCTAGGCAGTGCAACATCATGAATATATCAAGGGGATTTCATTGGGGACTCTGGTGAATATATACAAAGCTCAGATTTCTCACTTCCTGTTTTGATTTCTCCTCAGGATTTTGCCTACCATATGAGTTCTGTTATACTCACAGACATCATTCAAACAGTTTTAGAAACTTTAGAGTTTTCTATCCAATACTACTAATAATTATGTGCATATATTAGCGACTGAGGAGCAGGCCGTTTACTTTGGGCAACTTATTCATCCAAGCTACTCAATACTGCCCCCCCCCCCAGCCTTAAGAAGATAACCAAAGAGAATTCTCTTGGGAGATAATATGGTCGGCATTTGATTGAGGTATTCTTGAAATGGGCATGATCCAATTGACTCAAACCAAAAATCCATCTATGTTTAACTTAACTAACATTTATTTTCTTTCATTATGGTTGGTTTGTCAAAGTTAGCAGGCTAACTCATTGTTTCCTGCTTTGTAGTATACCCGTTTAATTTGTTTTATTTCCATTTTGAGGAGAGTTGGTCTTTGGGAAGGTAGGATGATTGCATGTGCTTGTTTTATGAGGTGGAGGAATGGGTTGTCACTGCAACTGTTTATCCTTCATGGAAGGTGTTTCCATGGATTAATTTAAGAGTGAAAGTAGACCCCTCTGTCTTCTGATCAGACTTTACTCCTATTCCTTTATCAGCCAAAGTGTTACGCTTGTCTGTCTTTATTGTTGCAGAGTTGTGTTCTTTGTGGTAGACCGATGGTACATTTCCCCCGGGGAACCTGTTTTGCATCCTGCTGGTTGAGTTCTATGCATTCTGTCCCTTTGCAGGTGTCTGTCTAGATTTGATGTAAATATTGACACTTGTCATTCATGGGAATTCAGTCCCCCCCCTGCCCTCCTCTAACAATACGCTTGACAAAAGTTTTTTAGTCGTGTTCTTACCAAATCAAGATGTAGGCTATATCCAAATTACTGTAGCTGTGGCTTTAAGACATTATACTTTAAGAGCAACCATAAGAGCTACACTTTTGCATGCTGTTGCTACTGTGTATATGCTCTTTATATGCTCTGTCTGGTGCCTGCCTGAGTAACCTTTTGTTCACCAGTCTGTTGCAGGATGCCAAAGAATATCCAGCTGCTTTTAGTAGGAATACCTCTGTGTAATAGCCTTCAAATGTTAATCAGGGAGGAGAGGAAAGGGCAGTGAATGGATCTTCTGTCTAGTCTATTGTCAGTTTATTAGTATCGTTTGGTTGTTAATGAGGTCTGTATAGAATGGATCGTTGCTATTCTAGCATTCTGTAAGGTCGTGCCATCATATCTGTTGCTGAAAAATATTTTGTGACATGGTATAAGTTGGATGGTCTGAAATATTGAGACAAAAGGCCTGATGATAAACAAATACAGCCATAAGCCTGTCAAATGGTAACTGGTGATATTTTTTTTTTACCTGGACTTTGTGGGCTGCTAAAACTTTGGCCATGGTGCTGACTATTATTCTTTTTATTTTATTTGAGGATTTACTTTCACTTTGCTCTCACAGATAGGCCATGCCTCGTGGGAAGTCTATTTTGGATTTGATTGGATACAGCAGTTACCATTTAGAGTAGGGGAAATGTAAGTTATGGTGGGGTGTCTGTTAAGAGGGTATGTATGGAGCATTTTTTTTGGTATCCACTCTGAATGTGCTTTGCATTTCATGTATAGTCTGACTTTTTTGTGTTTTGGGGTGTTCACTCCACTGTGAAGCTGCTATGGGGTCGGAGGTCAGAGTGTATTTAACAGTAGTGTTTTCAGACTCTTACCCTCTCCAGTCTCTTTTGTCTAGTCCACGTGGTCAGAGGAAGGAAGGGAGCAGAGAGGCAGGAAGGAAGGTGTCAGCCATGCTGGAGGTGGAGCTGCCAGAGCAGGCAGACTGTAATCTGAGAAGGGCTGAGCCCAGGAGAAGGGGCCCCACACCTCAGGAGAGTAGTGAGGGAGAATGTGAGCATACTCTCTCCAGTCTGTTGGTCTCCTTAGCCTACAGGGAGCAGCAGCGACCCTCTGTCGGATCCGTTGCATAGACTGTGTAGATCCCTCTAGAGGGACTGCTCTGTGGTGCTCAGCCAGGACTGTCGATCTCTTTCACCCAGCTGCCTGCCTGGGAGTCCCCTATCTCTGCCTGGAGCAGCTGCCGTCTTGACTGGATCTGGATCAACCAGAGGATGCAGGGAGGGTACTTACACCAGGGCTCAACTATGCTTTCAGAAGGAGAAAAACACTGCCAGTGTTTCCTTAGCTTCCTCTTCAATGTTCTCCCTTTCTTTCCCTCTCTCCCTGGTTGGGCTGCCTGCCTGCTGCCAAAGCTGACTGCTGCCCAAGCTGCCTGCTAGGCTCTGGGAGCTGGATATACTTGTGTAACATTCCTGAATTACAGCAACGTGTTTTTGGGTCTCTGTTCGCCCCCACCCTCGGTCCTCCACCCTTTCTTGGCCTTTTCCTGGGCTGCACTTTAAAGAGGATTTTTGGATTCTAGCCTCCTGCTCTCTCTGCTGTGGTGGTGAAAGAAGTGGTGTTCTCTCTTTGGCTCTGTATGAGGCTTCCATCCCTCCAAGGTGTCTGTCCATGGACTCTCAGGCTCTGATAGAAGTAGTACATCTGTGTTTTCAGATGGGGGTTTAGGCAGAGACCCAAAGGAGGGGAGGGGGGTACCGGAAAGGAGCGGCCCTCTGTTATGGGCTGTTTTGTTTCTATGGAAAAACCGCAATGAAGAGTTCCCTCACTCTCTCCCTATGTCGGGCAGAGCTAATGTGCAGCCTGTGAACTCATGGAAGGGGGTGCTCAAGCTCTTCACATGCATAGCCACTAGAACAGCCAACAACCCCAAAGGTAAGAAGTCCTATTTGCACTCTGTGGCTCATAAATGCCCCACTTTTCAGTGGGAAAAATGTCTGTTGGAATGGAATGTTTGCCCTTTCCCATGCTCCTCCTATACCTGGGGTGCAACTGTGGCGTCATAAATACCTACAGGTGTTCACTTCTGTCCCGACATTTGGCTTTGTTTTCTGCAAAGTACTGCAGATTCTAATTGATTGTGTGTGTGCAGGATCGTGAGAGAGACGACATGAGTGGACAAATAATGGCATGTTTGTGTTGAGAAGAAATGGTTTTGTTTTTTCAACACTCATGGTTGCCAACTCTCATTCTGTCTCCCTCTGTGTTCAGATGTAGGCTGTTACGTCACTTTATTGGACTGCTTTAAAGTGGTTGTGTGTGTGGAGGGCACAGAGCACAGGCAGACAGTGTGTGTTTGGTAGTAAACATCAGCAGGAGTTTACAGTAAGGAGGCAGGGCAGGAGGAGACTCGCCCGACTCTTCTAGTCCACACTAACTCAAAGCCAGATGCCTACATGGAGGCTGCTGATGCACATGATAGTGTTTTGTTTTGGGTTTAGCCTGCATCTGCTAGTTTCTGGTGCTCCTTACCGGCTGTCATCTTCAATAAGTCATATTTTAACGGGCTAGTGACGAGAATTCATGGTTTTACACAAAAACAGGATTCAACAAATGGGTTAGACCGGGGTAGCCAGATGTTAAAACTACAAATCTGACATGAGTTCGGTGCAGAGATTTGGGTCAATAATAATATATGCCATTTGACAGACTCTTTTACCCAAAGCGGATTACAGTCATGCGTGCGAACATTTGACACATGGGAATCGAACCTACTGTCCTGCCGTTGCAAGCACCATACTCTACCAAGTCTGCCAACTGAGCTACAGAAGACCACAATCAGGACCTCGATCCAGGGATGCGAACTTGTCGCTTTCCGGCATCCATGTGAATGGGGGTTGTCTCATATCAATCAGTGGCTGAGGCTCTGGACTGAGCACATTTAATTTTAACTTTAACTTATTAGAAAAGTAGTTATTGCACTCGTTGCTCAATTCATGAATAGAATATATTTCCTGAATCTTTCTGAAGTACCTCCTGATTTCTGTCCGCCTATCTGTTGTTGTGTAGCCAGTTAGCATGCCTAAACAGTCATTTCTAAAGGCTTTCCCAATTAAATGTTTACTGCAAAGTAGCATGTCAGCTTTATCATGAGTTGTATCAATCGGTTGAGCATTTGATTGGCAAACTCTCCAATCACATGAAACACTGTTACAAGAACTGCCACAAACACCTTTATCTTAATACAATGGTATCTTGCTGGTGTGCAATTGATTTTAAAGGGCAACTATGCCCTGTGTGTTTTAAGCATGGTTGTGGCCTTGTGGAATTCGGCAAATAATCTACGTAGTGCGCTATGTATTCCTGTCTGGGGAGACATTTCATGATCAACCTTCAACCCAGACCAAAGAACCCAACTCCCACTACTAGGACACTTTTCTCTCGTTATTGTGGCTTAGTAAATTAGGAGTTTTGCGATTTTAATCAAATGTGTATTGTGTACTTGTTGTTCTCCAGAAAATATTTTTTTAAATTGAGCTTTACACTGGTTTTTCACGTGTTTCCATGTACATTTGGTTTGTCACTTTGTGGGCACTTACCAGTTTGCATCCTTGTCAATCAGTTGACTGATTTTGTAAAGTAATTTCTATGTTTGTGTCAGGTAGCGAGGATATTTAGCAAGGTCTAGCCCAAGTTGTTGTAATGTGATAGCAGGCCTAAATGCTAGTGGACAGTGTAAAAACGTAAGTGCCTCTGACTTTTCGATGGAACATTCTTAAATATTTAAAGGTAGTTCTAAAGGAAAGACTGAAGGGGGAAATCGATGCTTCATGTAATATACTTTGCATTAGTGTTGTTAACCCATTGCATGATGGAAGCTTTTCAGCAAAATCTTTGATTGGCCAAGAGCTCAGTATTAGCACTTGTCTCAGAGAGAACTGCCGTAGCCATGTTTTCTTTCCTCGGCTCACTGGTTAACACTGCATTTGTATTGGCTGAAGTTCGAGCAGGTCCCAGTCCCCAACACATGTCCACCTTCGGTGTATACTATAGCTAGAACTGTTGACCATGACCAGCCCTGAGTGGTTGCCCAGCAGAGAAGGTGGGCTTATGGGCCTTCGCAGAACTGAGACTTCGGTGATGCTGATTGGTGTGTTTCTATGGAGACCTCAGCTCCATTTGACTCTATTTCTTGTCTTGTTTTTACTCCTAGTTAACCTCTATTTTCTCTCTCCCCTTTCAGAGGTCCCCACATTTCAAGAGAAGAAGAAAGCCTTATTTGGGAATCTTATGGACGAAGGCAAGCAACATTTTCTTTCTCGTGTGTGTCCGTGTGAGTGAGATCTGTATGAGAGAGCTGTGTTTTTGGGTTAACGCAGGGAAAGCGACTTGGTTGGTAAAACAGGTGTTTGGGGGATTGGTATTTTATTGGGATCCCCATTAGGTGTTTCGAAGCAGCAGCTACTCTTCCTGGGGTCCACAATGTACAGGTCATCTAATGAAGGCCCAGTGAGCTACCACCTTGAGCTGGTTTAGTAATCGACTCCTCTCCATGTGGAGGGACATTTTGAGCTACTCCTTCTCATGTGGCCGATAATGGCCGATTTAATTGGTGCCGATTTTCAAGTTTTCATAACAATCGGAAATCGGTTTGGCCGATATCTTATTCTTCTTTTTTTTTACACCTTTATTTAACCAGGCAAGTCAGTTACAATCACATTATTTTTTTCAATGACTGCCTAGGAACGGTGGGTTAACTGCCTTGTTCAGGGGCAGAACGACAGATTTTTACCTTGTCAGCTCGGGGATTCAATCTTGCAACCTTACAGTTAACTAGTCCAACGCTCTAACCACCTGCCTCTCATTGCACTCCACGAGGAGCCTGCCTGTTACGCAAATGCAGTAAGCCACGGTAAGTTGCTAGCTAGCATTAAGCTTATCTTATAAAAAAAACAATCAATCATAATCACTAATTAACTACACATGGTTGATATTACTAGTTTATCTAGCGTGTCCTGCATTGCATATAATCGATGCGGTGCATATTCGCGAAAAAGGACTCCCAAGGTGTACCTACCCATAAACATCAATGCCTTTCTTAAAATCAATACACAGAAGTATATATTTTTAAACCTGCATAATTAGCTAATATAAATCCAGGTTAGCAGGCGATATTAACCAGGTGAAATTGTGTCACTTCTCTTGCGTTCATTGTACGCAGAGTCAGGGTGTATGCAACAGTTTGGGCTGCCTAATTTGCCCGAATTTTACGTATTTATGACATCATATTGAAGGTTGTGCAATGTAACAGGAATATTTAGACTTATGGATGCCACCCGTTAGATTAAATACGGAACAGTTCCGTATTTCACTGAAAGAATAAACGTCTTGTTTTCGAGATGATAGTTTCCGGATTCGACCATATTAATGACCTATGGCTCGTGTTATTATGTTATTATTAAGTCTATGATTTGATTGAGCAGTCTGACTGAGAGATGGTAGGCACCAGCAGGCTCGTAAGCATTCATTCAAACAGCACTTTTGTGCGTTTTGCCAGCAGCTCTTTGCTGTGCTTCAAGTTTTGCGCTGTTTGACTTCAAGCCCATCAACTCCCGAGATTAGGCTGGTGTAACCGATGTGAAATGGCTAGCTAGTTAGCGGGGTGCAGGCTAATAGCGTTACAAACGTCACTCGCTCTGAGACTTGGAGTAGTTATTCCCCTTGCCCTTCATAGGTAACGCTGCTTCGAGGGTGGCTGTTGTCGATGTGTTCCTGGTTCGAGCCCAGGTAGGGGCGAGGAGAGGGACGGAAGCTATACTGTTACACTGGCAATACTAAAGTGCCTATAAGAACATCCAATAGTCAAAGGTATATGAAATACAAATGGTATAGAGAGCGAGAGTCCTATAATAACTACAACCTAAAACTTCTTAACTGGGAATATTGAAGACTCATGTTAAAAGGAACCACCAGCTTTCACATGTTCTCATGTTCCGAGCAAGGAACTTAAAGTTAGCTTTAAGTTGTAGATATTATAGGACTATTTCTCTCTATACCATTTGTATCTCATATACCTTTGACTATTGGATGTTCTTATAGGCACTATAGGATTGCCAGCCTAATCTCGGAAGTTGATAAGTCGTAAACAGTGCTGTGCTTCAAGCATTGTGAAGAGCTGCTGGTAAATGCAGGAAAGTGCTGTTTGAATGAATGCTTACTAGCCTGCTGCTGCCTACCACTGCTCAGACTGCTCTATCAAATATCAAATCATAGACTTAATTATAATAAACACACAGAAATACGAGCCTTAGGTCATTAATATGGTCAAATCCGGAAACTATAATTTTGAAAACAACTTTTATTCTTTCAGTGAAATATGGAACCATTCCGGGTGGCATCCATAAGTCTAAATATACCTGTTACATTGCGCAACCTTCAATGTTATGTCATAATTATGTAAAATTCTGGAAAATTAATTATGGTCTTTGTTAGGAAGAAATGGTCTTCACATAGTTTGCAACGGGCCAGGTGGCCCAAACTGCTGCATATACCCTGACTGCTTACACAGAATGCACGAGAAGTGACACAATTTCCCTAGTTAATGTTGCCTGCTAACATTAATTTCTTTTAACTAAATATGCAGGTTTAAAAATATATACTTGTGTTTTGATTTTAAGAAAACCGATGTTTATGGTAGGTACATTGGTGCAATGACAGCGCTTTTTTCCCCCCCGCAAATGCGCTTGTTAAATCACCCGTTTGGCGACGTAGGCTGTGATTCGATGATAAATTAACAGGCACCGCATTGATTATTTGCAACGCAGGACAAGCTATTTAAACTAGTAATATCATCAACCCTGTGTAGTTAACTAGTGATTATGTGAAGATTGTTTTTATAAGATAAGTTTAATGCTAGCTAGCAACTTACCTTGGCTCCTTGCTGCGCCCGCGTAACAGGTGGTCAGCCTGTCGCGCAGTCTTGTAATCGGCCCTAATTAATCGGCCATGCCGACCTCTAATGTAAACACGTTTCTCATGACAATAAAGCCACTAATTGCTTATGTTTGAGTCTTTCGGGTGGCATAAGAACACTGCATAAGCCATGGCAAAATGTGTAGAATTTCAGGAAATTAGATTTAAAACAGCAAAATTAGCTCTGCTCCTCTAAAACCATGCCACAAGACCACTACCAGGCTGACTTTGTCACTGGTGCTTTAGAAAAAATCCTAGGGGGAAGCACTAGATCTCTTGAAGTGATTTTGTACAACTGCCTGTGTTCCAGTGTGAAGACAGCCTCGAGTTTCCACCGGTACCGCACCACAAGTCAGCCCATCCTAGGACACTGACCACAGTCGACACATACAGTTCTAACTGCTTACCCAGTCCTACCAGAGCCTGAGGTAGCCTACTCCACTGAGTTTAAATACCACCTCTTTCCAGTAAAAGTAATTCTTCCCTCTTAACCATAAGAAAATTATAATTAGGGGGTGCATATATAGTTCTGTTTCACTGTATGTACAAGTGGATAACCTGTACAGGTGTGGGGTGGGAAATGAAAATGTGTTATTTGCAATTCCCACTCCCCCTGAGACACCCTCAGGGCATCCTTCCAGACTCAAATTAAGCATCCAAATTAAATTTAGAATCTACTTCCTATTTTGCAAAACAAAGCCTCCTTCACTCGTGCTGCCAAACATACATACCCTTTGTAAAACTGACTATCCTACCGATCCTTGACTTCGGCGATGTCATTTTACAAAATGGCCTCCAACACTCTACTCAGCAATTGGATGCAGTCTATCACAGTGCCATCCATTTTGTAAACAAAGCCCCATATGCTACCCACCACTGCGACCTGTATGCTCTCGTTGGCTGGCCCTCACTACGTATTTGTCGCCAAACCCACTGGCTCCAAGTCATCTTGCTAGGTAAAGCCCCGCCTTATCTCAGATCACTGGCCACTATAGCAACACCCACCCATAGCACGCGCTCCAGCAGGTATTATTTCACTGGTCATCCCCAAAGCCAACACTTACTTTGTCAGCCTTTCCTTCCAGTTCTCCGCCTGCCAATGACTGGGATGAATTGCAAAAATGGCTGGAGACTCATATCTCCCCCTCTAAATTTAAGCATCAGCTGTCAGAGCTGCTTACCGATGGCTGTGTACAGGTACAGTAAATCTGTAAATAGCACACCCAACTATCTCATCACCATATTGTTATTTATCCTCTTGCTCTTTTGCACCCCAGTTTCTCTACTTGCACATCATCTGCACATCTCACTCCATTCTAAATTGTAATTATTTTGCCTCTATGGCCTATTTGTTGCCTTACCTCTCTAGTTTTCTACATTTGCACACACTGTACATAGATTTTTCTATTGTGTTATTGACTGTACGATTGTGATGCAGTATTTGACATGGACTGAAATACGTTCTGGTACGGTTTTAATATTTTGGTACAGGAGCTCCACAATACTTTTGCGCAAATGTTTTACTGCTTGAGCTTGGAGAATATTTTGATGTGCTGGTATTCGGCTCCGGTGAACTCCTGCTCAAGTCAACCACTGTTATGACACAAGACCTGGCTGTTTTGGGTGTTTATTGGGAGGTTAATTTCCACTATTTATGATGAAACTGCTTTGATTTGATCTCTACAGTAACCTCCGCTCACCTGCTCCCTCACTCTGGCCTGTACACCCTGGTTCAAAATCATAAACATCTTCTTCTCTTCAGTAGGAGAAACACTCATGTCGCCTGTTCCTTCTATGATACTCACTGTAGGCACACCAATGACCATACTCTCAGAGCAGTGTTGATTATGCTCATTATTACACCAGTCCCATGGCTGCCTGCATCCAGCAGGGACCCAGGAGGGCCAAGCAGCAGGCAGACAGACTGGGATGAGGGTGTAGAGTAGGTTGCTGGTACCAATGCCTCCAATTGACAAACAAAACTAAAGAGCTGTCTGCATCTCCCTCCCTGCTGCATTGGAGCACACCACTGCCCACATGCAGGCTGCAGAAGCAACACACACACAAACACTGTTGCTGTCACTGCAGACTTCCTGCTAAGGGGCTCACTCACGCCAGCATATATATTGTACCTCATACAGACACTAACCGCCCAGGGTTAGAGTTATCAGGGATCCTTGGGACATCCCTAGCCTTAAAGGGATACTTCAGAATTTTGGCAATGAGGCCTTTTGTATGTCTCTGTGTCCAGTATTCCCTTTATTAACCCTAACTCTAACCCAGGGTTTTTATGCTGACCTTTGTTTTGTTTTTTTAAATTTTATTTTACAAGGAGCACATGTTGAAAAATTTAGGCGCACAATGAAAAATATTTAATGTAACAAGCTGTTTTCTTTGTAGTAATGGTGCATGCATGACGGTCTTGAATCCGCCCTCAGTGTATTCTCCATGGCACTGGAGCTGTGGTACAGTGATGTAATCATTGCAACAATTATCATTTATCTTTTTTTTTGGGGTGCACTGGTGCTCCTAAATAAAAAATATTTAGGCACATAGGTGAGAAACTGTAGAGCCCTGCCCAAACCCTTACCTTAACCATTTTAAAGATCAACTTAATGGGGCAGGGACGTGACAACAATCCCAGATAGCAAGGACCAGACTATAGCCACCAAGTGCAACTCTGCCATCTGAACAAGATGTGTTCTTAGCTCCTATTCGTCAAGCTCGTTATTTATTTATTTTTAGGTCTGCTAGTCTTGGCCTTGTTGTTCTGTGCTAATTTAGTCCACAGTTGTTGCTTGTGTGTCCAGAGCTGCTCGCTAGGAGACCTATAAATAGGTAGAGCTTTATCAGAGCAGATGTGTTTACAGGCAGGCTCAATGACACCTACACGCACAGCCCTGCTGCCCAGTCTGCCCCTCTCTTCCTCTCCTCCACTCTCCCTTTCTGTGCTTCCTACAGTTTCAGTGAACTACCTCCATTTTGGCTGGACCACAGTGCCCCCATCATAGCTGTCTTCCTGCCCGCCTCCCAGTCTCTGAGCTGTACAATGTGCTACGGCTTTGGGTTATATAAAGAAACAGCAGTAGCAGCAGGGCCAGGGGTGGGTCACACCCAGCTCCTGCCAGGCGGCCCAGGGAAAATCCATCCCTCCCTCCTGTTCCCATCGGTGGGCCGTCCCATCCACAAAGCCCTCAACCACAGCATGTTTCCATGGGAACAGCTGACAGGATGCAAGCTAGCCCTCTGCTCTGCTCTCACAGCCATCCCAGTCCACTTTGCCGCCTGGAACCTTACTTTTTTTACCTTTAAAATATGGGTCGCTCTCCCAAACTTATAATAGCTCCTCCAAGCTGTCTGCTTGTCCTGCGCTGGTCAGACTTTATCAGAACAAATGGACAGATAGGTGTATCACAGAGCCTCCAGGCTGACCCCCAGAGAGAGGGAGGGAGATACTCATCAGTGTAGAGGGCTGCCTGCCCTGAGGCCCCAACCAGGCCCACTGTACTGCAGCTGTGCTGGGAGAGGAACATTACTATCAGTGAATACATCTCCTTAGAGGCCCTGAGGCCTAGCTCTATGTTAATTAACATGGTAGGGGTCTCGGCGTGGAGAAGATGAAATCTAGAGCATGTCTCCGTCTGCCTCTCCGTTACAGTGATCTCCATGACTTTGTTAGTCTGGTATTCATTGATCATAGTCCATGTGATCTATATGCCTTATGTACTTTATGTGCCCTTCTCTGTTTTTATACCATATTGCCTACGTGACCTGGTAACAGTCTCCATGTCCAGGTCACGTAGGCAATATGGTATAAAAACAGAGAAGGGCACATAAAGTACATAAGGCATATAAGGCTTGACATTTGTCTTCACATTGCCCCACTACTATCACCTATTTTAGTGTTCTCACCAAATGTCTAGTTCAGTTATTCGCCCAGTGTGTCTCTCTAACCCCTGTGTTTCTCGACAGAAATGAGTCGCCAGACCGCCACAGCGCTGCCAACAGGAACCTCCAAGTGCGCCCCCTCCCAGCGCATCCCCACCCTGTCCGGCACTACAGCCTCTAACAGCGACCTGGCCAGCCTGTTTGAGTGCCCTGTCTGCTTCGACTATGTGCTGCCCCCCATCCTGCAGTGCCAGAGCGGCCACCTGGTCTGCAGCAACTGCCGTCCCAAGCTCACCTGCTGCCCCACCTGTCGGGGCCCGCTGGGCTCTATCCGGAACCTGGCCATGGAGAAGGTCGCCAACTCTGTGCTGTTCCCCTGCAAGTATGCGTCGTCGGGCTGCGAGGTAACGCTGCCCCACACAGACAAGGCGGAGCACGAGGAGCTGTGTGAGTTCCGGCCGTACTCCTGCCCTTGCCCAGGGGCTTCCTGTAAGTGGCAGGGCTCGTTGGACGCGGTAATGCCCCACCTCATGCACCAGCACAAATCCATCACCACGCTGCAGGGCGAGGACATCGTGTTCCTGGCTACAGACATTAACCTGCCTGGAGCAGTGGACTGGGTTATGATGCAGTCCTGCTTCGGTTTCCACTTCATGCTGGTCCTGGAGAAGCAGGAGAAGTACGACGGTCACCAGCAGTTCTTTGCCATTGTGCAGCTAATCGGCACGCGGAAGCAGGCAGAGAACTTTGCCTACCGCCTGGAGCTCAACGGGCACCGGCGACGGCTCACCTGGGAGGCCACGCCCCGTTCCATCCACGAGGGCATTGCCACGGCCATTATGAACAGCGACTGCCTGGTGTTTGACACCTCCATCGCGCAGCTGTTCGCTGAGAACGGGAACCTGGGCATCAATGTCACCATATCCATGTGCTGAGGACTGTCAGGTGGACAGCCACTAACACACACACGCATACAGACACACATATACACACTCCACACTACAGGAAACCTGGGTTTGGAGAGCAGCAGGGTGTAAGTGGTGTCCCAAGGAACCTGTTGCCATTGTAAATTGTGGTTTAGAACTTTCACAGATCGGTAAGAGCTTGATGCAAACAATGGAACTCTATCCCTGGGATTACATTTTAGGCTTCAATACAATATTCATTCAATAATTAAAGGTAAGTTTTTCTGAGGATAATCCACCAATGCCCTTCAACCCAGAGCACACCTATGGAGTGAACACTTCAACAGGTGGGGGCTCAGTTTTGTGGTCCATCTTTGCAGAGGGAAGCTGGCAGAAGTGTTACAGATAGTGAGAGACGGAGTGGGTGGACTCAATTTGAGGGAGGGTGGGGCATCAAAAACAATGGCAAATGTTTTTATTTTTTATATATTGCATTTCAGTTGAGTCGAAGTGAAATGAACTATTAATGTTTTTGATTATGTTGTCCTTTTTTCCCCTCCTTGGATGAGAAGGTCCTAGTACTGTGTGCTCGGACATTGGCTGAAAAGCTAGTTTGGTCTCTCTGGAGTCCAACGGTTTCAGCCTAAACCACTGAATATCTGACCAGGGGTGTATTCGTTACTCCAATTCTGTTGCAAAACGTTTTGTCTGTTGTAAAGCGTTTTACAACTAAAACAAGAGTTTCTATTGGACAAATTCAGGTAGGTCCCTCAGTTTCGTTCTGTTTGGTTCTTAAACGGTAAATGTTTTTCCGTTGCAAGATGTAATGAGTACACCCCAGGAATGAGGACAGTTTCTACAGTTATAATATCGTTATTATTAAATGGAGATTGTTATCATTTTTGTAATGACTTTTAATGAATGAAAAAGGCTGTACCCTTGTGGCTAATCTTTCAGTGTTTGTAGATCAATTGTGTCGTTCTTTCGAAAACTTCAATGTATTTTATTTTGTA
Source organism: Oncorhynchus keta (assembly GCF_023373465.1). Classification (NCBI taxonomy): domain Eukaryota; kingdom Metazoa; phylum Chordata; class Actinopteri; order Salmoniformes; family Salmonidae; genus Oncorhynchus; species Oncorhynchus keta. The sequence continues at coordinate 28,774,821 of NC_068442.1, read as the reverse complement.
AGTTAGTTTTCGCTCGTCGTTTGTCCGTCTGTCTAAATTCTGTTTGTGAGTGGGCGTAGCAATGCCAAACATCACTGTGGATACATAGTACTGTTGCTGGTCCCCATCTCTTAATTGTCTTTTGTTTTATTTTGTCATTAAATAAATCTCTCTTTCATACCTTGTGCAATTTCTCCATCCCTGTGATTTGCTATAGGCAATAACAGCATTATTTATTGGCAGGGATTTACTCCAACCACGGAATTATCATTCTAGTTAAGCACTTTATACTCATCAGATGGCTTTAATCATATAGACATGCATGAGTGCACTGCTGATCACAAAGGTGTGTGTGTGTGTGTGTGTGCGTGCTGTGGGGTGCATTGTTGATTATGGTATATTGTGTGTGTGCATGTGTTTCCCAGTCCTATCCAGCCCCGTGGAGCCTGGGGCGTCCGTGTTCTGGCCTAGTGAATGAAGGGTTAGCTCTGTAGGACCATAATTACCAGAGGCCCCCAGGATGCCCTGGGGACTTTGGCACTCAGCCATCTACACTCCACTGGGGAACACAGACCACCCTTTCTCTGACCCTGCTGCTGTTTTGTCTTCACGCCACTTCCGTCATGCATTATCTCCCCCAGTAGTGGCCCTTAAAGTAACAGCCATGTTCAGTCATGTGTACTGCTCATTCTGTTTAGGGGAAAGTGCTCCTGTTTCCTTCCCAGGCCCCATTCAATGAAATCTGCAATTAGATGTGTCCATAAGTGGTGGAGCAAAGCAGTCATGGGATTTTGATCACTAACTGGTATCTGCTATTCTAGTGTGTTGCTGTGTGAGGTGCAGAGTAGTGGTTCCCGTGGTGATTTATAGCACAGGGTAGTTTCCTTGTGATGAGGTCATAGATGAGGCCTTATTTTCCCTGCCCTGAGGAAGTTTGGTCTGTTATGCAGACTTTCAGGGTGGATTATTTAATCCTTGCTCAGATTTAAATGGCAAATCTGTCTGTAGAATCAGCCTCGGGCCAGCTGACTACTACATCTGAGCACAGTTTAAACACAACCTGTTCCAGATGCACTAATCACAATTTCCTTCACCCCAATCCCTGAAACTTACAATTGTGTTAATATTAACAGTAGGCTACTCTTGTCTGCAGTTTTGTTTCTAGTCATATATTTTGGTAGTATCTCCTGTTGGGCCCAGTGGAAGGCATGTAGATGTTGGAGGTAGCAGGCAGGCTGTGGTGGCGCTTGTCTTGGCTCATCGTCGTAGAACTAAGTGGGTGGTGGTCAGAATGATGATCCACACCCTCCCTGCTGTTGCTGAGGCAGCTGCATAGTTTTCTGCTGATTCTCAACCACATTCAGCAGAGTACGTATTTGAATTGAAATTCCTTATTTTCTGCAGTTAGTGACCAATCATGTTTCAGGTCATTATCTACTTGTGTAACAGTTGCATAATTAATCAATCAAATGTATTTATAAAGCCCTTTTTACATCAGCCGATGTCAAAATGCTGTACAGAAACCAAGCCTAAAACCCCAAACAGCAAGCAATGCAGATGTAGAAGCACGATGGCTAGGAAAAACTCCCGAGAAAGGCTGGAAAGGAACCAGGGTCTGAGGGGTGGCCAGTCCTCTTCTGGCTGGGCCGGGTTGAGATTATAACAGTACATGGCCAAGATGTTCAAATGTTCATAGATGACCAGCAGGGTCAAATAATCACAATGGTTGTAGAGGGTGCAAAAGAGAATGCAACCGGTAAGCACCTCCAGAGTCAATGTCAGTTGGCTTTTCATAGCCGAGCGTTCAAAATAGCAGGTCCGGGACAAGGTAGCACGTCCAGTCAACAGGTCAGGGTTCCATAGCCACAGACGACAGTTGAAACTGGAGCAGAATCGTGACCAGGTGGATTGGGGACAGCAAGGAGTCATCAGGCCAAGTAGCCCTGAGGCATGATCCCAGGGCTCAGGTCCTCCGGGAGAGGGAGCGAGAATTAAAGTATACTTAAATTCACACAGAACAAGACAGGATTACATCAAATATAACAGACTGACCCTAGCCCCCCAACACAAACTATTGCAGCATAGATACTGGAGGCTGAGACAGGAAAATGGCTAAATGAGATCAGTTTGTCTTAGGGTATGACACAGTACTGCATCTTAACAATATACACTATATTAGCTATTGTACAATCGCACTCATCCATTTTATACCACATTTGTGTTACAGCCTGAATTCAAATGGTTAAAATATTTTTTTCTCTCAACAATCTACACACAATGCCCCATATTGACAGTGAAAAATATTTTTTGAATTTGTAGCCAATTTTATTAAATGTAAATGAGATATTGCTGTATTTCATAAGTGTTCACACACCTGAGTCAATACATGTTAGAATCACCTTTGGCAGCGATCACAGCTGTGAGTTTTTCTGGGTAAGTCTAAGCGTTTCACACCTAGATAGTACAATTATTCAAGCTTTCAAGTTGTTTATCGATCATTGCTAAACAGCCATGTTTTTTCAAGCCGTTTATAAGTCCACTGTAACGAGGTCACTCAGGAACATTCTGTCATCTTGTTAAACTCGTGTATATTTGGCCTTGTGTTTTAAGTTATTGTCCTGCTGAAAGGAGAACTTGTCTGTTGGAAAGCAGACTGAACCAGGTTTTCCTCTAGGATGTTTCCTATGCTTAGCTCTACTCTGTTTTGTTTATACCCCCCAAAAACTAACCTAGTCCTTGCTGATGACAAGCATACCCATAACATGATGCAGCCACCACCAGTTACTGTATGGAGAGTGGTACTCAGTGATGTTGGATTTGCTGTACAGGCTTCCTTCCATCTTTTTGGTTAGTATTGTGGAGTAACTACAATGTTGATCCATCCTCAGTTCTCCCATCACAGCCTTTAAACTCTGTAACTGTTTTAAAGTCACCATTGGCCTCATGGTGAAATCCCTGAGCCTATTCCTTCCTTCTCGGCAATTGAGTTAGGAAGGACGCCTGCATCTTTGTAGTGATTGGGTGTATTGATAAATCATCTGAAGACATTTCAGCTTTTCATTTTTTATTAATTTGTAAACATTTCTAAAAACAATTCCACTTTGACATTGTGTGCAGGCCAGTGACACCATCTAAATTTCATCAATTTTAAATTCAGGCTGGAACTCAAAAGGGGTGTGAATACTTTTTCCTCAAGGCACTGTAAATTAAATCACTAGTAAATTCTGATCCTTCTGGTCATGAAGTGTATGTGGACACCTGCTCATCGAACTTCTTATTTCAAAATCATGGGCATTAATATGGAGTTGGTCCCCCCTTTGCTACATTCTTCTGGGAAGGCATTCCACTAGATGTTGGAACATAGCTGAAACATGAAACAGGAAAGGGCCTCCCCCAAACTGTTGCCAGGAAGTTGGACGCACGGAATCGTCTAGAATGTAATTGTATGCTGTAGCATTAAGATTTCCTTTCACTGGAACTAAGGGGCCTAGCCCGAACCATGAAAGACAGCCCCAGACCATTATTCATCCACCAAACTTTACAGTTGGCACTATGCATTTTATTTTTTTATTTAACTGGGCAAGTCCGTTAAGAACAAATTATTTACAATGACAGCCTAGGAACAGAGGGTTAACTGCCTTTTTCAGGGGCAGAATGACAGACTTTTACCTTGTCAGCTCTGGGCAGGTAGCATTTTTACCCTGTATTGGGGCAGGTAGAGTTCTCCTGGCATCCGCCAAACCCAGATTCGTTTGTCGGACTTCCAGATGTTGAAGTGTGATTCATCACTCCAGAGAATGCGTTTCCACTGCTCCAGAGTCCAATGACGGCTAACTTTACACCACTTCAGCCGACTGTTAGCATTGCACATGGTGATCTTAGGCTTGTGTGCGGCTGCTTGACCATGGCAACCCAGTTCATGAAGCTGCCAATGAACAGTTATTGTGCTGACGTTTGGAACTCTGCAGTGAGTGTTGCAACCGAGGACAGACAATTTTTTTTTACATGCTACGCACATCAGCACTCAGTGGTCCCGTTCTGTGAGTTTGTTTGGCCTACCACTTCGGCTGAGCCGTTGTTGCTCCTAGAAGTTTCCACTTCACAATAACCGCAATTACAGTTGATCGGGGCAGCTCTAGCAAGGCAAAAATGTTGTATGGACTTGTTGGAAAGATGGCATCCTATGATGGCTCCATGTTGAAAGTCACTGAGCTCTTCAAAAAGGCCATTCTACTGCCAATGTTTGTCTGTGGTGATTGCATGGCCGTGTGCTCGGTTTTATACACCTGTCAGCAACGGGTGTGGCTGAAATAGCCAAATCCACTAATTTTGAAGGGGTGTCCACATACCTTTTGTGTGTGTGTGTATATATAGTGTACCAGCAGTATTTCTCTGGATGTTGAGCAGTCCTCTGATGCTGATGCCCATCAAGAAGCCTTTGTAAACCTCATTAATTCCGTCACCATATTAGATCTGAGGTACATGAACAGCATGTTCAAGGTCAACTGTCTTATCTTACACCAAAAATTGGGGTTGCCCTTAAATGTACATGGCCAGAACTTCCATGCCAGAGTAACATATGGTTCCTCTGGAGAAACTTTTATCACTGGCTAGTACCGCTAAAATTCCCCCACTCTGGATTATTCAGCCAGTTCCCAGAACAACCTGTGCAGCAGACAGACCGTAGAGCTCAGTGATTGATGGCCTCAACTCTGGGTCTGAACTCCTTTTGAAATTTCACCAAGTTCAGACCAGTCAGGTCATAAATGTTGAATATCAGATCCAATCCAAATCCTCCACAAAATAAAGGAAAGGCAACCGGTGATTCAAGTTAGGGCACTACATCTCAACAAGTTCTTAAATATCTGTCCTCGGTTGTTTGTGTGAGAAAGTTGAAACTCATGAACTTAGGGAAGGGAAATGTTAAGAAATGCTTAAAGGGATAATCCACCCCAAAAGAAAAAAATAAATCCAAATCAATTTGATGAAAGCCTATGTTTTATCAGTAGGTAAACAAAATATTTCCCATGATTTAACATCTAAGTGGTCCGTCTGTGAAATCAGGAAATCGTGTACGAACTTGTCATCATAGCTACATGGTTCTCGTCACTAAATAGTACCCAAAACACCTCAACAGTGAAGAGGCGACCCCGGGATACTGCCTTTAGGCAGAGTTGCAAAGAAAAGCCATATCTCAGACTGGCCAATAAAAAGAGAATATTAAGATGGGCAAAAGAACACAGGAAAGAGATGGCTTTATCTTTGCAACTCTGCCTACAAGGCCATCATCCCGGGGTCGCCTCTTCACTGGTGACTTTAAGACTGGTGTTTTGCGGGTACTATTTAATGAAGCTGCCAGTTGAGGACTTGTGAGGCGCCTGTTTCTCAAACTAGACACGCTAATGTACTTGTCCTCTTGCTCAGTTGTGCACCGGGGCCTCCTACTCTTCCTATTCTGGTTAGAGCCAGTTAGTGGCTGTTCAGTGAATGGAGTAGTAACCAGCGTTGTAGAAGATCTTCAGTTTCTTGGCAATTTCTCGCATGGAATAGCCTTCATTTCTCAGAACAAGAATGGACTGACTTGTTTCTGGCCATTTTGAGCCTGTAATCAAACCCACAAATGCTGATGCTCCAGATATTCAACTAGTCTAAAGAAGGCCAATTTTATTGCTTCTTTAATCAGCCCAATAGTTTTCAGATGTGCTAACATAATTGCAAAAGGGTTTTCAAATGATCAATTAGCCTTTTTAAAATGATGAACTTGGATTAGTTAACACAACTTGACTTTGGAACACGGGAGTGATGGTTGCTGATAATGGGCCTCTGTACGCCTGTAGATATGCCATTATAAATCAGCCTTTTCCAGCTACAGTAGTCATTTACAACATCTACACTGTATTTCTGATCAATTTGATGTTATTAATGTACAAAAAAATGTGCTTTTCTTTAAAAAACAAGGACTTTTAAGTGACCTGAAACTTGAACGGTTGTATGTTTTATTTTTTTAAACAATATTACTCCTATGTAGTTACGCCCTGCTTCAGTATCCTACTCGGTGAGGATACTGTCTGCCTCCCTGTCTGCCTCCCCTCCAGATAACCCTCCTCCTCTCCCTGCTTTACACATAACACAGACACATTCCAGTACCATGTGTGAGCTCAAGAGCCCCTAACCCCGATCCCCTCTCCCCCTACACCCCCCCAAATCCCATGGGTATGAATGGAATGCTTATGTTACCAACATAAGTGTGCATGTGTACTTTCTCTCGAACAGCTACACTGCTGTAAGCCTATAGTCAACAACGTGAGCAGAGCAGCATAACAATCAGAGTACTTTAAGTTGCACGCTTTAAGTCTTCAAACTAGTAGGGTTATAAGTGCATGTTTATAGTTGGCTCTTGTTCCGGCAAGAGGAACCATGTTATGGGTGCAGGCTTTAATTCTGTATGACGAGGCTTTTCTTTACATGTGCAGTGCCTATAGAAAATCTACACCCCTGTGAACCCTTTTCATATTTTGCTGTCCCAAAAAGGGATTTGATTTTAATTCCCTACAGATCTATACAACCTACTCCACATTTTAAGTGGCGTAGGTTGTGTAGCGCTCTCTCTCCATCAATGATCCCCAACCAAATTGACTGAGCACGAGTATAGGAGTGGGAGGGCCAAGAGACCAGAGGTGGCAGAACGGATTGCTCGGGTTGGGCTCCCCCTCTGAAAGACACACACATATTACAGAGGTGAGAGAGGACGAGAACTTAGAAAGCTGCAGAGAGAATTATAGAAATGAATATGAATATTAGCACTACCACTTGAGGGTTCATTGGGGAGGTTGGAGGAGGATTTAAAATGACTGGGTGAGCATTTCTGCACATACGGTTTGTTCTTTTACGCGGTACACAACCCGGTACAGTCACGAGCCAGCCTCCCTAGACCTCTTATTATGCACATCACTGCCCACTGATGAAGTGCCCTGACTACCAATATCATGTGGATAAGGAGCACAGTGTTCCCCTCAACAGACCTAGTCCATTCAGTCCCACAAGCAAGCATACAAGGCCCTCCATCGTCCCTACCTTTGACAAATCAGATCATGACTATACTCCTGCTTCCTATTTACAAGCAAAAGCTCAAACAGGAAGTACCCGTGACGCGCTCTGTTGAGAAATGGTCCTCCTTTTCAGTGGGTATGCTACAAGACTGCTTTGCTAGAGTTGACTGGAATATGTTCCGGGACTCCGCCAATAGCATTGACGAGCTAACCACTTACGTCACCGGCTTCATTAGGAAATGCATCGCCAATGCTGTCCCCAGAGTGAAGGTTTGCTGTTTCCGCAATAAAAAGCCCTGGATTAACACTGAGGTTGTCGCACAGCCAACCCAGAGGTTATGGCTCAGAAAACTAATAAGTACAAGAAGTGCTGCTGTGACCTCCGCAGAGCCATCAAACAAACAAAATAACAATATAGGAACAAGGTGGAATCCTATTACACAGGCTTCAATGCCCGACACGTGGCAGGGGCTATAGCCCATTACGAATTATAAAGGAAGAACCAGCCGTGATCTGCCAAAAGATGCCTCTACGAACGCAATTCATTTTATGAACACTTCAACAAAAACAACACTAAGCCATACACTAGGGCCCTCGCTGACCGAGGGGACTGGGTGATCTCACTCTCCGAAGCCGACGTAAGGTTTTCAATCAGTTCAACACTTGTAAGGCCGCAGGGCCGGACGGAATTCCAGGGCGTGTTTTCAGAGCATGTGCAGAACAGCTGTTGGGAATATTCAGTCACATTCAACCTCTCCTTGTCCCAGTCTGTAATCCCCACGTCTCAAGCTGACAACCATCATTCTAGTTCCCAAGAACTCCAAGGCTACTTGCTACAATGACTACCACCCTGTTGCACTCACATCTGTAATCATGAAATGCTTTGAGAGGCTGGTTATGGCACACATCAATTCCATCATCCCAGACACCCTCGACCCACTCCAATTTGCATACTGCCCCAACAGATCCATAGACTAAATCTAAATTGCACTCCACACTGCCCTCTCCCACCTAGATAAGAGAAATACAGTACCTATGTGAGAATGCTGTTCATTGATTACAGTGTTCAACACAAGTCCCCTCCAAGCTCGTCACAAAACTTGGAATCCTGGGTTTGAACACCTCCCTCTGCAACTGGATCCCGGACTTCCTGACCCCAGGTGGTGAAGGTAGACAATATTACCTCCGCCACACTGATCCTCAACACGGGGGGCCCCACAGGGGTGTGTGCTTATTCCCCTCCTGTACTCTCTGTTCACCCACGACTGGGTGGCCACGTATGACTCCTACACCATCATCAAGTTTGCTGACGACACGACAGTGGTAGGTCTAATCACCAATGACGATGAGACAGCCTACAGGGAGGTCGTCAGTGACCTCTCCCTTAATATCAGTAAGACCAAGGAGCTGATCGTGAACTACAGGAAACGGGCCGGGATAGCATGCCCCCTTCCGCATCGACGGGGTTGCAGTGGAGCGGGTCGAGAGCTTCAAGTTCCTCGCATGGCTCTTCGCTCGCATGGCTCTACAGAGGGTGGTGTGGACAGCCCAGTAGCATCATTGGGGCCGAGCTCCCTGCCATCCAGGACCTCTATAGCAGGCGGTGTGAAACGAAGGCCTGGGAAAATTGTTAGACTCCAGCCACCCAAGCCATAGACTGTTCTCTCTGCTTCCGCACGCAAGCGGTGCCGGAGCATCAAGTCTTATACCACAGCTTCTATCCCCAAGCTATAAGACTGCTAAATAGTTAACAGCTACACAAACGATCTGCATTGACCCTTCTATTTTATTTTTGTACTGTCTCTATGCACATTCTACACACTCTCTACCCATATTCTACTGCATTCTTGTGGAAGAGCAAGCAAGAAAGGCATTTCACTGTGCTAGTGCACGTGCCAATAAAAACAAACTACACTGTAGCACAGCACCATTCTACAGACACTCAATGAAGCACTAAAGAGGGGAAGAGGGGATAGATATCTTCCTCACCTCCCTCTATCTGTTAATATAACCGAGGATAGTCTTTACTGACCGAGATAACGGAGTAGTGTCTGAGTGTGTAATATAACAGGAAACAGGTCTGACAGTTCATTCCCTCTGAGCGGTCTAGTGCAATGAAAGATAAAACAAAGTGAGGGATGAAACTGAGGATACAACCAAGAGAGGTGGGCAAAAGAACAACAGGTGTGCTCCTAACTGGTCATGTGACAGATGTCACGAGCCGCCAGTCGTGGAGCAGCTGGTAGAGGAAAGACAGACCCCCCCCACAGTGCGCACACACCTCCTCAGAACTCTTTGTTCTGTCTGCAATAATGTCACCGTTACCTGGCAACAGACAGACATTTGCACAAAGAGCAGAAGACTGCCCCCCTCTCCCTCTTTTCATCTGCTGATGTTTTTCCTTGTACAGTGGGAGTGGTTACGCAGAGGGGGGAGGGGGTGGCAGAGTCCATTTCAGTCATAAAACCCCTCTGTTCTCCCCCTCCTTGGCTCTGGCCATGTTAACTGGCAGTGTGATTTCTCCTGTTACACAAGAGCAGCTGCACAGAGACACTGGGTGGAGGAGGGGTAGGGGAGAGGGGGCATATGGTCATGAGGCAGTCTGCTAGCAGGCTTAAGTCCTGCCCCCTCCCCTTAACACCACTCATACCCCAGAAGGCCCCTTATTCAGGGGGCGGATGGTGTGTGTGTGTGTACTGTATGTGTGCCTTTGTGTGAGCATGCCTGTATGTTTGTGTGAGGGGATTGTGCAGTGGTCAGCAGTCTTTTGGCACCGGGGAATGCACAGCCAGCCAGCAGTGTGAAAGTGTTTGAGGTGGGGGGGCACCTGCTAGTGTACATAGGAACACGGCTATATCATACTAACAACTCAATTAGCTCCCGTCTCCAGGGCCTCAAATACATCAAGGAGCAGATATGGTGATTTCACAGCTTGAAGTGTGTGGGTTGTGCTTGCCTCTGTCTTTATGCAGCGCACATCAGTCTGAGATGCTGCTGAGTCCAGCTCACCACTGTAGTGTGTTGTAGGGACTGTGACTGACACAGCTAGCTACAGTACGTCTCATCTCCAGCCCCACAGAGGGGCACGGTTGTCCCCCTGCTGCTCTTCCTACATTCATCCTCAACTCCCTGGGGGGGCATGGCCTCTGATTTGGTGAACTTGTGACCCTCTACGACCTTCATTGCCACCACTCGGCAGATCAGAACGCTTCGATATTCTCCAGGGTGCGGACATCGGCCTCAAGTGTACCTGCATACACACACACAGTTCAGCTAACATCAGCATCAATCATGATGGGAAAAATGACTGAGGGTGATGTGAGTGTTTGAGACAAAAGTATTTAATAATGGAAAACCACAGTCTCCCTCCAGGCCATGTCTGATAGGTACTGGCCCCATCTGCAGCATGCTCTGACCTCCACTCTCTTTGTTCTTCAGCCAGCCAGCCAACCCCAGTGGCCTTTTTTCTTCTTCTATGCCCAACTACTCACGTTTAATTAAGCTATGGTGGAGGTACGTATGGCTCAGTAAAGATGTCTGGACTGAACTGGGAATGTGTGACTCTATACTGACAGCCCCTGTTGTTTATGTTAACATTATGACTCGAGTCCATCTGGGTCTACTGGGGTGTCTGTAGGTTTACTATTGTACTGCCAATCTTATTTGTTTTGGTCTAATTATCTGTCTGTGTGTCTGTCAGTATGTACCAGTAGGTGCCCTCTGTGACCCGTCTTAAACTGTCTGGCTCTGGTAATCTCCCCCTTCTGTCCTGCTAGAAAGATAATCACTCCCCTCATCCTGTCTTTGACCTACCGCTCCCCTATGGTGTGTGTGTGCTATGTGTGTGTTTATGTTTGTCTGCATACTTGCTAATGATGTCCTGAGGTGTCTGGAACGATTGGGGGGTGAGACCATGCTGTTGTAGCTCGTCGTTACCTGATTCCCCATCAGCTATCTCCACCGTCTCCTCCTCAATGTACATTGAGAGGACATTATACACACACATTATACACATCCATACAATAATCTAATACACACTTCTTCCTGACAGCCCATTACCATATTTATCCAGGTTAACATCTATCAATCTCAGAGGGGATCTAACGATGCCATGAAGTGTGCTATTCCTCTGTTAATAATCAGTTACATTAATTATACATAAATCAATAGCCAAGACAGGTTCCGCACCTCTTTAGCTGACCAACCTGAACCTTGACCATTGACCCCTGGCTTTTGACCTTGCACCTGTAGGTCCAGCAGGCCCGGAGGGGTGGTGGCCGTGATGTTGGCTGTAACGATGAACAGAACTTGAGAAAGGTCACGTTAAGGTAGTGGTCTGTGAAGCTGTGGTTCTGCTCTGGGTCCAGGACCTAGTGGTAGTGAGGACAAAGAACAAATTGTCTACAAGGAACAATGCATATATCAATGTACTCAACTGGTTGGTGACTGTCTAGTCATGTTACTAATGACCTGCATGTCTACCAGCTGCAGTTGTAGAACCACTGACACTGTGTGTGTCTGTGTTTATGTGTGTTGTTGGGTCATACTTCACACTGCCAGAGGCAATTTACAAATCATTCTGCCTTGCTTCCTCCGCCATGTCCCTTCTGTTCCTCCCTGCTATGCCTCTCTCTCTCTCCCTCTGGGCAGCCAAGTGGTGAGGGAGAGCAGAAGAAGGAGAGAGTAAGAGGCAGAGAGGGGAAGTGTGAGTATCAAATCAAAATCAAATCACATTTTTGAGTAAGACTGTGGAATGCAGCAGAACACGGTGCACCTGGTGGGTAATTCTGAGTCTGAGATTTCGGTTTGGCTGTGCCATGGTCTGCACACACTGCCTCCTCAGAAAGCATGACTACATAACCACACACGTCAATATATAAGAGGATTAAAGCAAAACCAAACAACACCAAACAAACAGACCTACAGAGGGAGCCTGTAGAAACATGCCATAGTGTGTTTCAACTAGGAATGTGCAAGTGTGTGTGTCAGTGTGAGTAACCAAGAAAGACAGAGTGGGTGTGACTTCTGAGTAGTGAGCACCATTCATACTGGAGGGTCAAGCTTAGGGTTGAGGCTAGTGGAGCTGTTATCTTAACTAGCTGTAAGCATTCTTACTGAGATTAGTCTTCCATCACACTGCTGGAAGGTAGATATCCCTCACCTAAATACATTGTCTTCAGACCATCTGTGACTCAACACATAGTGCCTTCAGAAAGTATTCACATCCCTTGACTTTTTCCACATTTTGTTGTTACAGCCTGAATTTAAAATGAAAATGAATATTTTTTACACAGAATAAACCATAATGTCAAAGTATTTTTTAGAAATGTTCAATCACCGAGACCAGGGAGGGTTTCCAATGCCTCACAAAGGGCACCTACTGCATTGGTAGATGGCTAAAAACAAAAAAGCAGACATTGCATATCCCTTTGAGTATGGTTATTAATTACACTTTGTATGGTGTATCAATACACCAAGTCACTACAAAGATACAGGAGCCCTTCAGTTGCCAGAGAGCAAGGAAACCACTCAGGGATTTTGCCATGAGGCCAATGATGACTTTAAAACAGTTAGAGTTGGCTGTGATAGGAGAACTGAGGATGGATCAACAATATTTTAGTTACTCCACAATACTAACCTAAATGAGAGAGTGAAAAGAAGGAAGCCTGTACAGAATAAAAATATTGCAAATCATGTATCCTGTTTGCAACAGGGCACTGAAGTAAAACTGTGGTAAAGAAATTAACTTTTTGTCCTGAATACAAAATGTTGTGTTTGGGGAAAATCCACTCTCCACTCTTCATATTTTCAAGCATGGTGGTAGCTACATCATGTTATAGGTATGCTTGTCACCAGCAAGTACTAGGGAGTTTTTTTTATGAAAAGAGACGGAATAGAGCTAAGCACAGGCAAAATCCTAGAGGAAAACCTGGTTAAGTCTGCTTTCTAACAAACACTGGGAAACAAATGTACCTTTCAGCAGGACAATAACCTAAAACACAAAGTCAAATATACACTGGAGTTGCTTACCAAGACAACATTGAATGTTAGCTTGAAAATCTATGGCAAAACTTGAAAATGGCTATCTAGCAATGATCAACAACCAACTTGACACAGTTTGAAGAATTGAAAAAGAACAATATGCTAATATTGTACAATCCAGGTGTGCAAATCTCTTTGAGACTTACCCAGAAAGACTCACAGCTGTAATCGCTGACAAAGGTGATTCGAACATGTATTGACTTGAGTGTGAATACTTATGTAAATTAGATATTTCTGTTTTTCATCTTCAATAAATGTGCAAACATTTCTAACAACATGTAGATTAGTGAGAGAGAAAAATCAATTCAATCCATTTCAAATTCAGGCTGTAACAAGTAAAGGGGTATGAATACTTTCTGAAGGCACTCAGTGATGTGTATATGTGGACACTATAGCATGTATGTGGGAATGGGGATACCTAGTCAAACCCTCTGAATCAGGGAGGTGCCTTAATCGACGTCCACGGCACCAGTTGTTGGGGGTTAACTGCCTTGTTCAAGGGCAGATGTTTCCACCTTGCCGGCTCAGGGATTCAAATGAGCAACCTTTTGGTTACTGGCCCAACTTTCCTAACCACTAGGCTACCTTCCACCCGTGTGGAGACTACAGTGCTCATGTTCTCTGTCCATCACTGCGATGGGGATTCTTACTTCCCCTTCCCCTATTGTGTTTCCAGGAAGTGTTTTGTCCATTGTGTTTTGACACAAGCATTAACATCTGACCAATACATTTTGATTTGAAGTGAAGTGGAACAGTGATGCACCATGGGAGCTGTTAACTCCAGCAGGAAGTGGAGCAGGTCCAGTTGAACCAGACCAGGCCACATACCTACCTCCAGTGGACTACTGGTCTTTCCAGAGATCAGACAGGTTTTGACTTCTTACATGCAAACTTTTTGTTTACTCCATCCTCCTCTATAATCATATTATCTCTCTCTGCCTGCCTGTCTGGCTGTGTCTCCTGTCCCTCCCTGTATCACTCAATCCCTCTCTTTTCCTAGCAGAAGTCAACCTCCTCCTCCCTGTCCTCTCCATATGTTTTGTATCAGAGAGACTACTAGGCTGCCCCCTGGTCTGGTTCCTAGTCCCATGTGTCTCACCTCCTGCAGGCCAGAGGCAGGGTCTCCCTGCAGACTATTGCCCAGCTTGTCCACCTCATCCAGCAATAAGACAGGGTTGTTGACTCCCACCGTCTTCAGCCCATTGATGATGTGGCCGGGCATGCTGCCCACGTAAGTCCTCCTGCAGCCAGAGGGAGTCGGGATACAGAGAACAGTGCAGAGTGGAGAGAAAATAGGGCACAGAAAGGAAAGGAGAGCAAAGAGGTGAAAGGAGGGAGAAAAATAGAGGTAGATGAGGGAAAGGAAACAAAATGAGAGAGAAATATGTGCCTTGAGATAGGATAAAATCAATGGAAGGGAAATAATAACATAATGTGGAAAGATTCAAAACAAGTAAAGTTAAAGCCAAAACAAGATGTGAAAAAGCTCATTCTTCATCGTTAAGTTAATAACACTTGTTCTGGTGTGTCACAGCAGCACCACCCTAGAATAGTTCCTACAGACCAACAGTAAGGTACAGTTGAAGTCGGAAGTTTACATACACCTTAGCCAAATACATTTAAACTCAGTTTTTCACAATTCCTGACATTTAATCCTAGTAAAAACTCTGTTTTAGGTCAGGTAGGTTCCCCACTTTATTTTAAGAATGTGAAATGTCAGAATAATAGTAGAGAGAATGATTCATCTAGAAGTCTTTGCTAGGTAAAGCTTCGCCTTATCTCAACTCACTGGTCACCATAGCAGCACCCACCTGAAGCATGCGATCCAGCAGGTATATTTCACTGGTCACCCCCAAAGCCAACTCCGCCTTCCCTTCCAGTTCTCTGTTGCCAATGACTGGAACGAATTGCAAAAATCAATGAAGCTGGAGACTCATATCTCCCTCACTAACTTCAAGCATCAGCTATCAGGGCAGCTTACAGATCATCGCACCTGTACATAGCCCATCTGTAATTCTCCCACCCAACTACCTCATCCCCATATTGTTATTTGTTTTCTCCTTTTCACCCCAGTATCTCTACTTACACATTTATATTCTGCACATCTATCACTCCAGTGTTTAATTGCTAAATTGTAATTATTTTGCCACTATGGCCTATTTATTGCCTTACCTCCCTCCCTAATCTTACTTAATTTTCACACACTGTATATAGACTTGCTTTTGTGTTATTGACTAAGTTTGTTTATTCCATGTGTAACTCTGTGTTTGTGTCGCACTGCTTTGCTTTATCTTGGCCAGGCCGCAGTTGTAAATGAGAACTTGTTCTCAACTGGCCTACCTGGTTAAATAAAGGCAAAATAAATAAAGAGCTTTCAGCTTTTATTTCTTTCATAACATTCCCAGTGGGTCAGAAGTTAACATACACTCAATTAGTATTTGGTAGCATTGCTTTTAAATTGTTTCACTTGGGTCAAACGTTTCGGGTAACCTTCCACAAGCTGGGTGAATTTTGGCCCATTTCTCCTGACAGAGCTGGTGTAACTGATTCAGGTTTGTAGGCCTCCTTGCTCGCACAAGCTTTCTCAATTCTGTCCACACATTTTCTATAGGACTGAGGTCAGGGCTTTGTGATGGCCACTCCAATACCTTGCCATTGTTGTCCTTAAGCCATTTTGCCACGACTTTGGAAGTATGCTTGGGCTCATTGTCCATTTGGAAGACCCATTTGCGACCAAGCTTTAACTTCATGACTGATGTCTTGAGATGGTGCTTCAATATATTCACATAATTTTCCACCCTCATGATGCCATCTATTTTGTGTGAAGTGCACCAGTCCCTCCTGCAGCAAAGCACCCTCACAACATGATGCTGCCACCCCTGTGCTTCACGGTTGAGATGGTATTCTTCGGCTTGCAAGCCTCCTACTTTTTCCTCCAAACATAACGATAGTCATTATGGCCAAACAGTTCTATTTTTGTTTCATCAGACCAGAGGACATTTCTCCAAAGTACACTCTTTCTCCCCATGTGCAGTTGCAAACTGTAGTCAGGCTTTTTTATGGCGGCTTTGGAGCAGTGGCTTCTTCCTTGCTGAGCGGCCTTTCAGGTTATGTCGATATAGGACTCGTTTTACTGTGGATATAGATACTTTTGTACCTGTTTCCTCCAGCATCTTCACAAGGTTCTTTGCTGTTGTTCTGGGATTGATTTGCACTTTTCGCACCAAAGTACGTTCATCTCTAGGAGACAGAACGCATTTCCTTCCTTAGCGGTATGACAGCTGCATGGTCCCATGGTGTTTATACTTGAGTACTATTGTTTGTACAGATAAACGTGGTACCTTCAGGCATTTGGAAATTGCTCCCAAGGATGAACCAGACTTCTGGAGGTCTACAATTTTTTTTCTGAGGTCTTGGCTGATTTATTTTGATTTTCCCATGATGTCTTGCAAAGAGGCACTGAGTTTGAAGGTAGGCCTTGAAATACATCCACAGGTACACCTCAAATGATGTCAATTAGCCTATCAGAAGCTTGTTAAGCCATGACATAATTTTCTGCAATTTTCCAAGCTGTTTAAAGGCACAGTCAACTTAGTGTATGTGAACTTCTGACCCACTGGAAGGAAATCATCTGTAAACCATTGTTGGACAAATTTATTGTGTCATGCACTTGCCAAAACTATAGTTTGTTAACAAGAATTTTGTGGAGTGGTTGAAAAACTAAATTTAATGACTCCAACCTAAGTGCATGTAAACTTCAGCTGTATATTTGGAAGAGAAACCACAAGAGGACATAGAGGTCTCCTCCCACACGTCTGGCCCTGGGGCTCCAAAGACAGGATGGAGAAAGGCAGGAAGCAGATTAAAGCTAATTAGAGACATGAGGGGGCAACACAACACGGATATCATCAGACTTCACTCAGACACTAACGCTACACTACAGCACACAAACCCTACTAGATGAGCCTGAACCAGCATGAACCCGGTTCCTCCCTTACACACTTATTAGGATATACACACACACACACACACACACACACACACACACACACACACACACACACACACACACACACACACACACACACACACACAACCTGAAACCACATCAAAACACACAACAGGCAGCTTCCTAAACTGCAGTGGCGGGTTGTGTGGTGTCACGGTTAATGTATGAGACTGGAGGCTAGGGGTTATGGATGAACTCAGAGACTGGCTGAGAGACACAGGATGGACATGCCCGGGCCTGTAGGCCATGATGTCATCGCCCCACCGAGTCTCCATAGTGACAGGAGATCAAAGTAACATGAAAGATGACATCATGCTCCCACTCCTAGGTTTCACTCTCAGGTTTACTCACCATGCAGAGGGTGGTATGTACCGTCTAGACAGACAGATAGCATTATTCTACCTGAACCTTTTATCTGCTGCTGTTGACCCACATCTGTCTCCACCTAGCAACCATAACCACTGGTGAGTTACAGTCAAGGCTTCACACATGTTGAACTACTTGTACCTTGACAAATACTGCTTTCTGGACAAGTCATGTACCTGACCACCTTTTGTTATTATGATATACAGTGAGCTCCAAAAGTATTGGGAGAGTGACACATGTTGTTTGGGCTATGTACTCCAGTACTTTGAGGTTAAAGTGCAGTCTGTCAGCTTTAAGTTGGGGTTATTTCCATCCGTAATGGGTGAACCGTTTAGAAATTACAGCACTTTATTTATACATAGTTTTGTACAAAAGTATTGGGACAAATTCATTTCTATGTGTATTAAAGTAGTCAAAAGTTAAGTATGGGGAATAATGTAGTGTCATTTTGGAGTCACTTTTATTGTAAATAAGAATATAATATGTTTCTAAACACCTCTACATTAATGTGGATGCTACCATGATTATGGATAATCCTGAATGAATCACGAATAATGATGAGTGAGAAAGTTAGAGGTACCCCCAAAAAAAAATACTAACCTCCCCTGTTATTGTAATGGTGAGAGGTTAGCATGTCTTGGGGGTATGATATCTGTGCATCTAACTTTCTCACTCATCATTATTCACAATTCATTCAGGATTATCTATAATCATGGTAGCATCCACATTAATGTAGAGGTGATTATAAACATTTTATATTCTTATTTACAATAAGTGATGCCACAATGATACAATACATTATGTATCATTAATTTATATTGGGCACAAAAGTCACAAGCGTGATGTAATCATTGAGTACAAGGAATATGGGACCAAATACTAAACTTTTAATTATATACTTTAATACACATAAGTGAATTTGTCCCAATACTTTTGGTCCCCTAAAATGAGGGGACTATGTACAAAAAGTGCTATAACTTCTAAACGGTTCACCCGATATGGCTGAAAATACCCTCAAATTAAAGCGGACAGTATCCACTTCATTTCAAGGGCCCACACTGGTCTTTCCCACCCCTGGTGGAACCACAAAGCACAGAATGGGCCCCTTCAGGGTGCTCTCTAGCTGCCTCACAGCCAGGTTCTCCATGGCATAGTTTTCATTCTTCAGCACCTGAGCAGTGAGGATATCAAGACAGTCTGCACAGACAGGAGAATGGCTTAATTCTCACACCATAAACATGGTAACTTTATCTAATGTAAATCAAGTGTTTCAAATAAATCACTTTTTTACTATTTAATTAAAAATAGTTTTAGCCAAGATGGACATAGAATAATTGACAGAGGGGTTAGGTCATGACTGTACATGAATAAGCAGATGTACAGTTATGGACTCCCCCATGAGTAATGCTGTATTATATAAGCACATTTCCAGTGTCTAATTACTAGCTCCCTCTGCTGGTTCTGCTTAGTAGAGAAGACCAAGCAGCCAGTGGAGAAATATGATATGGAGCTCTCTCCAGTGGCAGAAGCCTTCTGTTCCATTTTGAATAGAGTTCAAGAGAGAACTGTGGTGATGGCCTCCCTCTTGTGGTACTTAATATATAATTAAATGTCACTTTGGTTACCCCTTACCCCAGAAAATACTCTATCCCATTACAGAGATTGTTACGGTATAACCTGAAACGTGAATATGGTGTGCTCTCTGTATTTACGGATGTGTACATCTATGAGTTGAATGAATAAAGTGTATATTAATAAAGACATTAACAGAGATTGTAGTCGTGTACTGCGTATAGAAATCCCACTATAAACTCCAGGTAGTTTCCGGTGAGAGCGTACTCTGGCATGGACTGGGGCATCTTCTTCAATCTGTGGAAAGAGACAGAAGAGAGACTTTGTAAGCATCATTGCACAGCTGAAGTAGAGGATGAACAGCCCTCCATACTCCACTAATCCAAATATGCTTCATTCAGAGGTATTTATCTCATGAAATTTGTAGATTGCAGGATTTCTTAAACTACCTGTTGAGAAGAATATCCACCTTTCTGGGAGAAAACATAGAGACAGTTGCTGCAGAGTATGTCCTGGCTTGTCATACTATAAGGGAGACAACTGTTTCCACCATTTTACACACATGAGCCCTGTAGATGTCTCAATGTTGCTAGTTTGTTTTATTTTTAGTGTATGATTTATTTAATGTATTAATATTTTTGCTCAGATATATTGTTCATTTTTGTAATACTTCATATACATTGCTTATGGCAACCACCATTCACACACACACACAGAGAGACAGAGACCCAACCAAATCATGAGAATCAAAAATAATTATTTCCAATGTGTCAAGTAGTTAACAAAAAAAACAGAGCAAACTAGAATGCTATTTGGCCCTAAACAGAGAGTACACAGTGGCAGAATACCTGACCACTGTGACTGACCCAAACCTAAGGAAAACTTTGACTATGTACAGACTCAGTGAGCATAGCCTTGCTATTGAGAAAGGCCGCCGTAGGCAGACCTGGCTCTCAAGGGAAGGCTACTGCCCACAAAATGAGGTGGAAACTGAGCTGCACTTCCTAACCTCCTGCCAAATGTATTAACATATTAAACACACATATTTCTCTCAGATTGCATAGATCCACAAAACTCATATCTATTGGGTGAAATACCACAGTGTGCCATCACAGCAGCAAGATTTGTGACCTGTTGCCACAAGAAATGGGCAACCAGTGAAGAACAAACACCATTGTAAATACAACCTATATTTATGTTTATTTATTTTCCATGTTGTACTTGAACTATTTGCACATTGTTACAACACTGTTGACATATGACATTTTAAATGTCTTTTTATTTTGGAACTTCTGTGAGTAATGTTTACTGTTCATTTTTATTGGTTTTCACTTGTAGGGTAGCCTAGTGGTTAGAGCGTTGGACTAGTAACCGGAAGGTTGCAAGTTCAAACCCCCGAGCTGACAAGGTACAAAATCTGTCGTTCTGCTCCTGAACAGGCAGTTAACCCACTGTTCCTAGGCCGTCATTGAAAACAAGAATTTATTCTTAACTGACTTGCCTAGTAAAATAAAGGTTAAAAAAATAATAAATTATTCTCTACTTCACTTGCTAAGGCAATGTTAAGACATGTTTCCCATGCCAATAAATCCCTTGAATTGAATTGAGAGAATCTCTGCTTGTCAATTGTAGATAGGCACCCATTCTCTTAGCGTGCCTACAAGCATAACCCCTTTTCATATGGGAAATGCTAACAGTAGACTGTCTGGGTAGTGTATATATTGTCTTTTGCCTTACCTTCTTGTCATCATCTGGTCTGGGTTTTCGGGTGTTCTGCAGAAGCTTGAGCCCCTCAATCTGTCAGGTCAGCAGGGAAGTCTTCTTTAAAAGGTCCTCCAGACTCGCTGCATCCAGAACATTCACTTACGCTTACACATACACTTACAGTGATGATAGAAACCAGAAAGACATGCACATACAGATTCTGAAGAAAGTATTCATACCACTTGATGTATTCCACTTTGTTGTGTTACAGTCTGAATTCAAAATGGATAATAAAATTATCATTCTCACCATCTACAAACAGTACCCCATAATGATGAAGTGAAAACATGTTTTTAGAAATGTTTACACAATTATTGAAAATGAAATACAGAACTCTCATTTATATATGTATTCACACACCGGAGTCAATACATTGCCTTCGGAAAGTATTCAGACCCTTTGACTTTTTCCACAATTTGTTACGTTACAGCCTTATTCTAAAATTGATGAGAGTTTTTCCCCCCTCATCAATCTACACACAATACCCCATAATGACAAAGCAGACATTTTTGCTAATTTAATAAAAATATAAAACTGAAATATCACATTTACATAAGTATTCAGATCCTTTACTCAGTACTTTGTTGAAGCACCTTTGGCAGCGATTGGAGCCTAGAGTCTTCTTGGGTATGACACTATAAGCTTGGCACCTGTATTTGGGGAGTTGATCCCATTCATCACTGCAGATCCTCTCGAGCTCTGTCAAGTTGGATGGGTAGCATCGCTACACAGCTATTTTCAGGTCTCTCCAGAGATGTTCGGTCTAGTTCAAGTCCGGGTTCTAGCTGGGCCACTCAAGGACATTCAGAGACTTGTCCCAAAGCCACACTTGTGTTGTCTTGGCTGTGTGCTTAGGGTCGTTGTCCTGCTGGAAGGTGAGCCTTCAGCCCAGTCTAAGGTCCTGGGAGCAGGTTTTCATCAAGGATCTCTCTATACTTTGCCCTGTTCATCTTTCCATCGATCCTGACTGGTCTCCCAGTACCTGCCGCTGAAAAACATCCCTACAGCATAATGCTGCCACCACCATGCTTCTCCATATGGATGGTGCCAGGTTTCCTCCAGACATGACGCTTGGCATTCAAGAATCTTGTTTCTCATTGTCTGAGAGTCTTTAGGTGCCTTTTGGCAAACTCCAAGTGGGCTGTCATGTGCCTTTTACTGAGGAGTGGCTTCTGTCTAGCCACTCTGCCATAAAGGCCTAATTGCTGGAGTGCTGCAGAGATGGTTGGACCTCGGAGTGAAGGAAAAGCGTCCAATAAGTGATCAGCATATGTGGGAACATAAAGCTGGTTGAGAGAATGCCAAGCTGTCATCAAGGCAAAGGGTGACAACGTTGAAGAATCTCAAATATATTTTGATTTGTTTAACACTTTTTTTGGTTACTACATGATTCCATGTGTCATTTCATAGTTGATGTGTTAACTATTTTTAACATTGTAGAAAATAAAGAACAACCCTGTAATGAGTAGGTGTCCAAACTTTTGACTGGTACTGTTTATTAAAAACTATTGTCCCTAACATCATTACCCCATAGCAACAGATGTGGAATACACATACACACTCAACCTCTTTCCCCCACAAACAACCACAAGCTCAGCTCAAGAAAGGACTTGATGTGTAAATGCATATACAGGTGCAGCTGTTTGAGAAGGCATGCAAAATGTAAGAAAAATTAAGAGATTTGATTAAACAACGTCAAGTTCCAGCTGATGGAAATCAGATACACCCCTTGTCCCTAAAACACACTCATGCTGATCCCCTGTTGTCACCATTTTTCCCAGCATCTCTATGCAGTCAGACCTTTGATTATTTTGTGCCACCAGGTTCACAATAATTTGCCCCCTCTGATTGTCCGAGCGTGACCCCGTCCCCATGGGTTACTGCAGCTAGTGTTGACAGGACTGCACCCCACTGGAATCTCCACCAGCTAGTTACAAGGTTGTCAAGGTTCTCATTAGCAGCTTTGAGAAATTCCTTGTATATTATGCTCACCCATCAGGGGGCTTTGTAGGATCAACCCTGCCAGGCAGGCTCAAAATCTTGAGCGGGCGGTGCTGCTTTAGTGGGTCTCTGACCGCATTTATCTTTCTGTTTTGGCTGCATACATGCTACTTACAGTATGCCCATAAAACAGATAAGGACTTCTCTTTAGTGTATTGGTCGCTCAGGTGGGTGTCTAGGGTATAGGGTTGGGGACCGTTTTATCATGATAGGTCCATAAATAAATAAACTATATTTATAATATATTTTAAAATGAAAACTCAAAGAAAAGACCCTGTCTTTCAAAGATAATTCATAAAAATCCAAATAACTTCACAGATCTTCATTGTAAAGGGTTTAAACACTGTTTCCCATGCTTGTTCAATGAACCATAAACAATTCATGAACATGCACCTGTGGAACGGTCGTTAAGACACTAACAGCTTACAGACGGTAGGCAATTAAGGTCAGTTATGAAAACTTAGGACACTAAAGAGACCTTTCTACTGACTCTGAAAAACACCAAAAGAAAGATGCCCAGGGTCCCTGCTCATCTGCGTGAACGTGCCTTAGGCATGATGCAAGGAGGCATGAGGACTACAGATGTGGCCAGGGCATTAAATTGAAATGTCCGTACTTTGAGATGCCTAAGACAGTGCTACAAGGAGACAGATCGGACAGTTGATCATCCTTGCAGTGGCAGACCACGTGTAACACCTGTACAGGATGGGTACATCCGAACATCACACCTGCGTAACAGGTACAGGATGGCAACAACAAATCCACTGTCGCTGGACCAGACAGGACTGGCAAAAAGTGCCCTTCACTGACGAGTGGCAGTTTTGTCTCACCGTGGGTGATGGTCGGATTCACGTTTAGCGTTGAAGAAATGAGCGTTACACCGAGGCCTGTACTCTGGAGCGGGATCGATTTGTAGGGGGAGGGTCCGTCTTGATCTGGGACGGTGTTTCACAGCATCATCAGACTGAGCTTGTTATTGCAGGCAATCTCAACGCTGTGCGTTACAGGGAAGACATCCTCCTCCCTCATGTGGTACCCTTCCTGCAGGCTCATCCTGACATGACCCTCCAGCATGACAATGCCACCAGACATACTGCTCGTTCTGTGCGCGATTTCCTGCAGACAGGAATGTCAGTATTCTGCCGAAGAGCCCGGATCTCAATCCCATTGAGCACGCCTGGGACCTGTTGGATCGGAGGGTGAGGTCTAGGGCCATTCCCCCCAAAAATGTCCGGGAACTTGCAGGTGCCTTGGTGGAAGAGTGGGGTAACATCTCACAGCAAGAACTGGCACATCTGGTGCAGTCCATGAGGAGGAGATGCACTGCAGTACTTAATGTAGCTGGTGGCCACACCAGCTACTGACTGTTACTTTTGATTTTGACCCCCCTCCTTTGTTCATGGGCACATTATTCCATTTCTGTTAGTCACATGTCTGTGGAACATGTTCAGTTTATGTCTCAGTTGTTGAATCTTGTTATGTTCATACAAATATTTGTGCATGTTAAGTTTGCTGAAAAAAAAACGCAGTTGACAGTGAGAGGACGTTTCTTTTTCTGCTATGTTTATATCCCATATCTGCACAAAATTGAAAGCTCTCACAACCCCTGCTCGCACACATACATTACATGGGGTCTGGGATTTGCATTCACTTAACTCCACACTTTTCCAAACATAAAAATACACATCCCACCTTCCGTCAAAATACACCCGCACATAACCACATACTGTGCCTTCCATGTCCTCGGTTTGCTGTTTTTATCCCTACCATGTTGATTCTGAGTACTTGTGTTCCAGTTCCTTATTTTTGAATATGTATTATTTAGCTAATTATCATTTCTTCTAATGTTGTTTTATTTATAAAATACTATAAATAGATAGTTGAATACAAATTATTTTACAATATTCCCTATTTTGAATGGTATAGTGTAGTTGTAAATCTGGTTGTTAGTTATTTTGGTCATGTTGCTACAGATGCCACCCAATCATTAATTTTTTTTGCATTGTTGCTAAGCAAAATGACTGGTCATCCATAAACAAAATGGTTGCTATGCAGGCTGGATAATGTTTAAAATATTTATTTAATCAGGAAGCGCTCATTGAGATTTGAAATCTCTTTTTCAAGCGCATCCTGTCCAAGACAATTACAGACATGAAAACTACAGGTAATCTAGTAAAAAACAGAATTCACAGGAGTATAACAAAATCATAAAACAGCAAATTAAGAACATTGACAGGTCAGGGAATCAGCCTCAAAATCCTTCATCGATGATTTAAAAACATCAATTGGGACAAGTTCTTCCAGTTTAAAAGTATTTTGTAAATGCGTTCCATGGCGCAGAGTACATAAAAGCCCTTTATCCAAATTCAGTTTTGACATTTGGAACTCTTAGCAGGATAAAGTATTGCGAACGAAGAGATTACCCACCACATTTCTGAACAATAAAAATGCCAAAATAAAATGGTAATAAGCCCATAATGGCTTTGTAAAGAAGTATACCAGTGACTGAGCTTACAATTTACTAGAAGGACAGCCAACCCTGAAATATAAAGTGCAGTGGAGCATAAAGACTTTGCAGTTTAAAATAAATCTCAATGCTCCATGGTAAAGGGTGTCAATTGATCTCAAACACTGAGCGGAAACATTCATATATAACATATCCCCATAGTCTAGTATAGGCATAAATGTAGCTGATACTAGCCTCAAAAGAAAAACAGGCCTTATTCCTAAAATAAAATCCCAACTGCAATTTAAAAATACATATTTGTCTATTTAAACAGTAACCCTTTTCTCTCCTTTTTTATTTCACAGACACTAGTCAATGCTACTATTTCAGTATGTGCAGTTTACCATTACCTCGTCACTATGGTTGCTCTCCTGCCTGACTGTGTGCGTCTCTTTAATGCTTACAATCCATGTGTATGGATTTCTATTTGTGTTCTCCTTTCTGGAAACTTTATAGCATTGACTGGCGATCGGATACACCAATATCTCACTTCACTACTTTAGGCTTCCCTCTCCTCCTTTTTGGACACTATCCAAGTGTTGAGTAGGTTAAATTGTCCTGTTAGTTAATTGTACAAGACATCCGTCCCACCTAACACCCATTTAGTATCCTGGCAAATATGCCACTCATGATTAAGTTTAGTTTTATTTATGGTAGCACACCTTACCTCAGGTCATCGCGGACCTGCCAGTGTATATTGGTCATACAAAACCCAGTGGATCTGTTTGGAATAGCAAAACATTTTAGAACCTCAAATTTTAGATAACTTAAATCATTCCCCCCCAGAATCGAGAATATAGGCTACTGACCTTGTCGCCGACTGGGAAAAGCAATGTTCGTTGGATCTAGTCACCGTCCCTGTCGGTCTGGGGTGTATATCGGCCTGTTATAGAGCCCCAATTGTCAAGACCCGGTTACGAACTCAGGTCTCTGGTGTGAGAAACAGTCACTTAGCAAACTGAGCCACTAATAGTCGGCAGAACCCAGAAGATGAGGCAGACACAGCAGTACTTGAGACTGTTTTAATAAAGTAAAAAGGAAAGTTCAGGAAAAAATATAAATCCACAACATCAAAAGTAATTCCAAGAGAAAAAGGTAATCCTCCAAGTCAAAAGGTAAAAATCCACAGCAGAAAAAAGCCTCAAAAGATAATCAAAAATAAATAAACTAGAACAAAAACAGTACCACAAGCGAGTCCAACTGGCACAACAAATGTTCACAAAATCGCTGGGGCTGGGTGCTATAACATTCAAACACAGAGCAAAGAACTGAGGAAAACTAAGGGTTTAAATACATTCAAGGGAAACGAGGCACAGGTGCAAATAATAACTGGAAACAAGGGAAAACAAAAGGGTCAAAAAGCACAATGGGGGCATCTAGTGGCCAAAACCGGAACAATCCTGGCCAAATCCTGACACCCAATGTCAGGGGACAGGACTTTGTTATACAGGACCACGGCCCGCCCGTGCACGGTTCTCAGCTTATTACCTTCAGATGACAGGGACAGATATTTAGATCCGGCTCTCAAAGGACCAAATTGTTAAAGGAATTTCATTCCTATATGTTCATCAACCAATTCAATTCAAATACTCTGCCCATTTCTAAGAATTTGTAAGATACTTATTTGCATGAAATGGACAGAGACCAATCTCAAAATCAATCAATAGCGTTTATTCTCGAGAGTACTACCTACAAAATCATGTACATTAGTTTATATACCTCATATTTCGTCAAATGTCTCTCCTCCCCTCAGATACAATGGCAGTATAGTTCACAAGCCTTCCCACATTGTCTACCACCTGTTAAACAATCTACTACTGGATAGAGACAGGATGTCCTGTAAGGAACACAGCATTCCAGCCAGTCTGACGATAGCTCCATTAGTTTCTAACAAGGAACAGACAGTCCTTGTTCTAATTCTTGACTAAAATTACACACATTATATTCAGTATTATGATTATAATAAGATTCATACACCCATACAGTAACATAGTAGTATTCTGTTTAGTTATAGTTTTAAGTTAAATGGATACATAATTTAGTCATTATTCATCAAAATCCCATAACCAAAGTGTTGGTCCCATGTTTCATAAGGTGAAATAAAAGATCCCAGAAATTTTACATACACACAAAAGGCTTATTACTCTCAATTTATTTGCACAAATGTATTTATATCCCTGTTAGTGAGCATTTATACTTTGCCCTTATAATCCACCTACCTGACAGGTGTGGCATATCAAGAAGCTGATTAGACAGCATGATCATTACACAGATGCACCTTGTGCTAGGGACAATAAAAGGCCTCTCTAAAATGCACAGGTTTGTCACACAACACAATTGCACAGATGTCTCAAGTTTTGAGCGGGCATGCAACTGGCATGCTGACTGCAGGAATGTCCACCAGCGCTGTTGCCAGATAATTGAATGTTAATTTCTTTACCATAAGCCGCCTTCAATATCGTTTTTGAGAATTTGTCAGTACGTCCAACTGGCCTTACAACCGCAGACTATGTGCAACCACGCCAACCCAGGACCTCCACATCTGGCATATTTACCTGCGGAATCGTCTGAGACCAGCCACCTGGACAGTTGATGAAACTGGGGAGTGTTTCTGTCTGTAAACAGAAAAATATCTGTATAATTGGCTGGGCCTGGCTCCCCAGTGGGTGGGCCTATGCCCTGCACCCCTGCCCAGTCATGTGAAATCCATAGATTACGGCCTAATTTATTTATTAACTGTAACTCAGTAAAATCATTGAAAGTTTAGTATGTTGCATTTACATTCTTGTTCAATATACATCATATGGGCGGCAGGGTAGCCTAGTGGCTAGAGCGTTGGACTAGTAGCCGGAAGTTCAAATCCCTGAGCTGACAAGGTACAAATCTGTTGTTCTGCCCCTGAACAGGCAGTTAACCCACTGTTCCTAGGCCATCATTGAAAATAAGAATTTGTTCTTAACTGACTTGCCTAGTTAAATGAAGGTTAAAAATATATATATATATATATATATATATATATAGCCTTCTGATTACAATGAAGAGTAAGATGTGCCGCTCTGTTCTGGGCCAGCTGCAGTTTAACTAGGTCTTTCTTTGCAGCAATTGATGACATGGCTAGACAGTAATCAAGATAAGACAATACTAGAGCCTGCAGGACTTGCATTCTGGAATGTGGTGTCAAAAAAGCACAGTGTCTCTTTAATTTGTGCATACCTCTCCCCATCTTTACAACCATTGAATCTAATTGTTTTGACCATGACTGTTTTCAATCTAAGGTAACACCAAGTAATTTAGTCTCCTCAACTTGTTCAACAGCCACACCATTCATTACCAGATTCAAATGTGGTCTAGAGCTTAGGGAATGGATTTGTACCAAATACAATGCTCTTAGTTTTAGATGTTCAGGACCAGTTTGTTACTGGCCAACCATTCCAAAACTGACTGCAACTCCTTGTTAAGGGTTTCAGTGACTTCATAAACTGTGGTTGATGATGTGTATATAGTTGAGTTAACAGCATACATGGACACACAGGCTTTGTTTAATGCCAGTGGCAGGTTATTGGGGTGGTAGGGTAGCCTAGTGGTAAGAGCGTTGGACTCGTAACTGAAAGGTTGGAAGATTGAATCCCCGAGCTGACAAGGTACAAATCTGTCTTTCTGCCCCTGAACAAGGCAGTTAACCCACTGTTCCTAGGCTGTCATTGAAAATAAGAATTTGTTCTTAACTGACTGGCATTGTTAACCTGTTGCGACGAGCCATCCCGGATCCGGGATCGTGAATACAGCCTCAAGCTCATTACCATAACGCAACGTTAACTATTCATGAAAATCGCAAATGAAATGAAATCAATATGCTAGCTCTCAAGCTTAGATTTTTGTTAACAACACTGTCATCTCAGATTTTCAAAATATGCTTCTCAACCATAGCAAAACAAGCATTTGTGTAACAGTATTGATAGCTAGCATAGCATTTAGCGTAGCATTTAGCATTAGCATTCAGCAGGCAACATTTTCACAAAAAACAGAAAAGCATTCAAATAAAATCATTTACCTTTGAAGAACTTTGGATGTTTTCAATGAGGAGACTCTCAGTTAGATAGCAAATGTTCAGTTTTTACAAAAATATTATTTGTTTAGGACAAATCGCTCCGTTTTCTGCGTCACGTTTAGCTACGAAAAAAACCTGTATCCAGGATTGTGTAAATCTATCTGCAAGCTCATTAGCATAACGCAACGTTAACTATTCATGAAAATCGCAAATGAAATGAAATAAATCTATTTGCTCTCAAGCTTAGCCTTTTGTTAACACTGTCATCTCAGATTTTCAAAAATATGCTTCTCAGCCATAGCAAAACAAGCATTTGTGTAACAGTATTGATAGCCTAGCATAGGATTATGCCTGACATTCAGCAGGCAACATTTTCACAAAAAACAGAAAAACATTCAAATAAAATAATTTACCTTTGAAGAACTTCAGATGTTTTCAATGAGGAGACTCTCAGTTAGATGGCAAATGTTCAGTTTTTACAAAAATATTATTTGTGTTGACAAATCGCTCCGTTTTCTTTATCACGTTTGGGTAAGAAAAAAAAACGAAAATTAAGTCATTAAAACGCTAACTTTTTTCCAAATTAACTGCATAATATTGACAGAAACATGGCAAACCGATGTTTAGAATCAATCCTCAAGGTGTTTTTCACATATCTATCGACGATAAATCCATCGTGGCAGTTGACTTTCTCTTCTGAAGAAATGGAACGCGCATGGACCTAAAGATTACGCAATAATTTCGGCACAGGACACCGGGCAGACACCTGGTAAATGTAGTCTCTTATGGTCAATCTTCCAATGATATGCCTACAAATACGTCACAATGCTGCAGACACCTTGGAGAAACGACACAAAGGGCAGGCTCATTCCTGGCGCATTCACAGCCATGGGGCATTTCCTGTATGAAACTTCATCTTGGTTTCGCCTGTAGCATTAGTTATGGGGCACTCACAGATAATATCTTTGCAGTTTTGGAAACGTCAGAGTTTTTTATTTTTCAAGCTGTCAATTACATGCATAGTCGAGCATATTTTCATGACAAAATATCTTGTTTAAAACGGGAATGTTTTTTATCCAAAAATTAAAAGAGCGCTCCCTATCTCGAAGAAGTTAAATAAAGGTAAAATAGAAAAAGTAGAGGGCCTAGAGAGCTGCCCTGTGGTACACCACACCCTACATGTTTGACATTAGATAGGCTTCCATTAAAGAAACCCCTCTGAGTTCTATTAGATAGATAGCTCTGAATCCACAATATGGCAGAGGTTGAAAAGCAAAAAAACATATGTTTTCTCAACAACAGGTAATGGTCAATAACATCAAAGGTTGCACTGAAATCTAACAGTACAGCTCCCACAATCTTCTTATTATCAATTTATTTCAACCAATCATAAATCATTTGTGTCAGTGAAGTACATGTTGAGTGCCTTTATAAGAATGCTGAAAGTCTGTTGTCAATTTGTTTATGATTTAATTATGTGTATGTGTAATTCTGTGTGATTAGTTAGGTATTTAGTAAATAAATAATTAAACCCAATTTTGCATCGCTGATTCAACTTGTTAGCCAGGGTTCGTGCAGATAACAACTTTCAGATGAAACTGAATTAAGATGACGATTAATGTTGACTGCTATTGATGTAAAATATTACTAGGTCTTTAAGAGTTTATTCGGAGGATAACAGCTCTATAAATATTATTTCATGGTGCCCTGACTCTCTAGTTAATTACATTTACATGATTAGCTCAATCAGGTAATATTAATTACCAAGAAATTATTTTATAGAATAGCATGTCATATCACTTAATCCAGCATAGCCAAAGACACGACAGTGGGAATAACTTTATGCAGTGGAGTTTTGCAATGTTTCTAATGAACTGAAATGTATCCAATGTTTTTTTTTTAAATACATGGCCCAATCATAGTTATGTCGGAGACATTAAACTTATTTTTAAACATAAAAAAGAGAACACAATGTCCAGATGGTCAATGGCATGTATTTTTCACAATGGCTGTCACATATTATATGAATAGCTTTCCAAATAAATAACTTGACACTGTCTTGTGTATATAAAAACTCTGTATTTTAATGTAACCATACAAGAAATGCAGCATGTCCTAACTCTCAACATGTTGAACCTGTGAATAGATTGCACAAATAGCTTTATTTCAGCATCAATAAACAGTGAAAAAACCATGAGTGGCTGGACATTGTTGGAATTCACTGACAAAGCCTCAAGTCAGCAAAATATCTTAAATCAATTATAAAAACATAGAACAAAGAAATATCATAATTGCTTAAAATGTCAAACACATTCACTATAATATTAACTCAACATGTAAAGTGTTGGTCCCATGTTTCACGAGCTGAATTAAAAGATCCCATACATTTTCCATACGCACAAAAAGCTTATTTCTCTCAGATTTTGTGCGCAAATGTATTTACATCCCTGTTAGTGAGCATTTCTCCTTTTCCCTGAAAGTCCATCCACCTGACAGGTGTGGCATATCAAGAAGCTGATTAAACAGCATGGTCATTACACAGGTGCACCTTGTGGTGGGGACAATAAAAGGTGAGTGTGCAATTGACATACTGACTGCAGGAATGTGCACCAGAGCTGTGGCCAGAGAATTTAATGTTAATTTCTCTACCATAAGCCACCTCCAACGTCATTTTAGAGAATTTGGCAGTATGTCCAACTGGCCTCACAACCGCAGACCACGTGTATGGGGTTGTGTGGGCGAGCGGTTTGCTGATGTCAAAGTTGTGAACAGAGTGCCCCATGGTGGCGGTGGGATAATGGGATGGGCAGGCATAAATATGGACAATGAACAGAATTGCATTTTATCTATGGCAATTTGAATGCACAGAGATCCCGTGACGAGACCCTGAGGCCCATTGTCGTGCTATTCACCCGCCGCCATCATCTCATGTTTCAGCATGATAATGCACTGCCCCATGTCGCAAGGATCTGTACACAATTCCTGGAAGCTGAAAATGACCCAGTTATTCCATGTTGCATGTTGCGTTTATATTTTTGTTCAGTATATGCCATTTAGCGGACGTTTTTATCCAAAGTGACTTACAGTCATGTGTGCATACATTTTAAGTATGGGTGGTCCTGGGAATCAAACCCACTATCCTGACATAGCAAGCGCCATGCTCTTTTTAAAACTGAGCAAAAGAAAACGACAACAGTCCTGAAAGTAGCTATAATTGTGTTCTGTTATTATTTTTGAATATATTGGCAACAGTTGCTAATACCTGTCACCAACAAGTGTTCCCAGATTGCAAAAAAAGTATAGAAATGCCATACTCTGTAGCTCTCTGCTTGAGCATAGCCACCTGCGCTATACCATACAACTGTCAAAACACAGAACATAAACATCAGCAGAAAATATATTATAAGTACACATATGAAAACTATAAAATATCTCTTTCAAAGTACTATACAACATAGGAGGCAAAGAATGATAAGTAAACAAAACTGTAGGCAAGCTGTGACAATAACAGTGTGTGGATAAAGCTGCAAAGTCCACAGGGAATGTATTTACTGTGGCATCCATAGCAACAGATGAAGTTTGGGTTGCATACCGTTGGTAATAGTTTTCAGGGCATATTGTTGGTGCAACAACATCAGAACTTCACACGGGAGAGGGGTATGACATACAGCTCAACTGCAACATTGGACATACACTGAGTGTACAAAACATTATGAACACCTGCTCTTTCCATGACAGACTGAACAGGTGAATCCAGGTGAAAGCTATGATCCCTTATCGATGTCACGTGTTAGCTAAACCCACTTCAATTAGTGTAAATGAAGGGGGGGAGACAGGTTAAAGAATGATTAAGCCTTGAGACAATTGAGACATTGATTGTGTGTATGTGTGCCATTCAGAGTGTGAATGGACAAGACAAAATATTTAAGTGCCTTTGAACAGGGTATGGTGGTAGGTGCCAGGTGCACCGGTTTGTGTCAAGAACTACAACGCTGCTGGGTTTTTCCACGCTCAACAGTTTCTTGTGTGTATCAAGAATGGTTCACCACCCAAAGGACATCCAGCCAACTTGACACAAATGTGGGAAGCATTGGAGTCAACAAGCTCTAACGAATTGAGGCTGTTCTGAGGGCAAAAATGTATGGGGTGCAACTAAATATTAAGAAGGTGTACTTAATGTTTTTTACACTCAGTGTATATTTGCAATGTTTGGAAATTAACGTCCTCCTCAGGTTTCCTGTAGTTGTCTCTTTCTGCCCTTCCGCCAGTGAAGAGCGCTACAATCTGAAGTAAGAAAATAGTTTAAGTGACTGAGATCAATCATCTTAAAATCATGGCTAAATATTTCTGAAAAAAGCATACAAACTATTTTGAGTGATCAGTGACACTTCATTAAACGTTTATGGGCCTGCTTTGAACATCCTAGCCATGAACTAAGCACTAAACCAATCCAACATGTGTGTTACAACATTGTTGCCGTTTTCTCTTCTAATGTTTTTTTATATTCATGACTCATGTTCTGCACATGAGTGCTTTATACTCCTTCATGCCTTATGTTTTCCTTCTATTAAATTGTTAACAGATGTGCTCTAGCCTCAACAACTCTACTGATCTCTCTGTAAAACAAGGAACAAATATACAGTGGGGCAAAAAAGTATTTAGTCAGCCACCAATTGTGCAAGTTCTCCCACTTAAAAAGATGAGAGAGGCCTGTAATTTTCATCATAGGTACACTTCAACTATGACAGACAAAATGAGAAGAAAAAAAATCCAGAAAATCACATAGGATTTTTTATGAATTTATTTGCAAATTATGGTGGAAAATAAGTATTTGGTTACCTACAAACAAGCAAGATTTCTGGCTCTCACAGACCTGTAACTTCTTCTTCAAGAGGCTCCTCTGTCCTCCACTTGTTACCTGTATTAATGGCACCCGTTTGAACTTGTTATCAGTTTAAAAGACACCTGTCCACACCTGTCCACAACCTCAAACAGTCACACTCCAAACTCCACTATGGCCAAGACCAAAGAGCTGTCAAAGGACACCAGAAACACAATTGTAGACTGAATCTGCAAAAGGTAAGCAGCTTGGTTTGAAGAAATCAACTGTGGGAGCAATTATTAGGAAATGGAAGACATACAAGACCACTGATAATCTCCCTCGATCTGGGGCTCCATGCAAGATCTCACCCCATGGGGTCAAAATGATCACAAGAACGGTGAGCAAAAATCCCAGAACCACACGGGGGGACCTAGTGAATGACCTGCAGAGAGCTGGGACCAAAGTAACAAAGCCTACCATCAGTAACACTACACTGCCAGGGACTCAAATCCTGCAGTGCCAGATGTGTCCCCCTGCTTAAGCCAGTATATGTCCAGGCCTGTCTGAAGTTTGCTAGAGAGCATTTGGATGATCCAGAACAAGATTGGGAGAATGTCATATGGTCAGATGAAACCAAAATATAATTATTTGGTAAAAACTCAACTTGTCGTGTTTGGAGGACAAAGAATGCTGAGTTGCATCCAAAGAACACCATACCTACTGTGAAGCATGGGGGTGGAAACATCATGCTTTGGGGCTGTTTGTCTGCAAAGGGACCAGGACGACTGATCCGTGTAAAGGAAAGATTGAATGGGGCCGTGTATCGTGAGATTTTGAGTGAAAACCTCCTTCCATCAGCAAGGGAATTGAAAATGAAACGTGGCTGGGTCTTTCAGCATGACAATGATCCCAAACACACCACCCGGGCAACGAAGGAGTGGCTTCGTAAGAAGCATTTCAAGGTCCTGGAGTGGCCTAGCCAGTCTCCAGATCTCAAACCCATAGAAAATCTTTGGAGGGAGTTGAAAGTCTGTGTTGCCCAGCAACAGCCCCAAAACATCACTGCTCTAGAGGAGATCTGCATGGAGGAATGGGCCAAAAAAACAGCAACAGTGTGTGAAAACCTTGTGAAGACTTACAGAAAACGTTTGACCATCGTCATTGTCAACAAAGGGTATATAACAAAGTATTGAGATAAACTTTTGTTATTGACCAAATACTTATTTCCCACCATAATTTGCAAATAAATTCATTAAAAATCCTACAATGTGATTTTGTCTGTCATAGTTAAAGTGTACCTATGATGAAAATTACAGGCCTCTCTCGTCTTTTTAAGTGGGAGAACTTGGACAATTGGTGGCTGACTAAATACTTTTTTGCCCCACTGTACCTTAAAAGGTGCTGATGCAATTAACATGTGTGGTTAAAAGTGAATGATACAGTCATGTGTTAACGTATATAGGATGTGTAAATGATTCATGAATAGGCTAACAGGAGATATTAACAGGCCTGTCCAAGTCACTCTCCTTTTAAGGCAGAGACCTCATGGGAACCTGTGGCACCGACAACTTTCTCTCTTTAAACAGTGTTGAATAAGAACAACTTCGTGTCTACAGACACTGAAGAGATACATTTGACACAACATGCCAAACCAGTTGAGTAGGTTTGTGTTCCTGGGAAATTGCCAACATAGAGAGGTTAGGGTAGAGGTAAGAGGTAATAGAAGACAGGAAATATAATAAGGGAGTGAAGTGCACTCACAGTCTTGCTCTCCATCTTCACTGGGAAAGCAGTTTTTGAAGAGACAGTGCATTGTCCTATAGCAGTTATCCAACAGGGATTTGGGGGTCATGAACCTCCACTCTTTTGAGTTGGGCTCCTTCACTCTATTGTAGATCTCCTCTATTCGCTCTGGGGGCTCTCTCTGAGAGGTAAACATACAGTACATGACCATTATGAGTTAAGTTTGTCCACAGAGAGATGAGCAGAGCAGTGACAGTGACACGATGGCCAGTCTTACACACCTCATCACTCTGTGGTGGGAACACCTGCTGGATCTTCCTGAAGAGATCTTCCAGATCGGAGGTGTACTTGTAGGAGGGATGTCTCTCTGGCAGGACCCTCAAGATTCTCTTCAACACCTCCTGGTTGACCAACAGCCACACATCCTGCAGGTCCCCCTCCTCCAGATCCACCACCCTCACCCTCTGGAGGGACACAGAAAAGAGATAAAGTGACGTAGTGGGGAGCGGGATAGGAGGAGGAACAGCTAGAGATGTATAGTGTTAAGAGTGAAGGTTGGAGATAAAGGAAGGAAGCAAAGTAGATGAAGGGTGAGTGAGTGGATGGTATGATATGTTGATTTTTCATATGACTGAACAAGTTCAAATCAAATCAAATTTTATTTGTCACATACACATGGTTAGCAGATGTTAATGCAAGTGTAGCGAAATGCTTGTGCTTCTAGTTCCGACAATGCAGTAATAACCAACAAGTAATCTAGCTAACAATTCTAAAACTACTACCTTATAGACACAAGTGTAAGGGGATAAAGAATATGTAC
Organism: Oncorhynchus keta; assembly: GCF_023373465.1. Classification (NCBI taxonomy): domain Eukaryota; kingdom Metazoa; phylum Chordata; class Actinopteri; order Salmoniformes; family Salmonidae; genus Oncorhynchus; species Oncorhynchus keta. The sequence goes on along the minus strand of NC_068442.1, from coordinate 28,738,100 downwards.
ATAAAGATATATGAATGAGTGATGGTACAGAGCGGCATAGGCAAGATACAGTAGATTGTATCCAGTACAGTATATACATATGAGATGAGTATGTAAACAAAGTGGCATAGTTAAAGTGGCTAGTGATACATGTATTACATAAAGATGCAATAGATGATATAGAGTACAGTATATACGTATACATATGAGATGAATAATTTAGGGTATGTAAACATTATATTAGGTAGCATTGTTTAAAGTGGCTAGTGATATATTTTACATCATTTCCCATCAATTCCCATTATTAAAGTGGCTGGAGTTGAGTCAGTGTTTTGGCAGCAGCCACTCAATGTTAGTGGTGGCTGTTTAACAGTCTGATGGCCTTGAGATAGAAGCTGTTTTTCAGTCTCTTGGTCCCAGCTTTGATGCAACGGGGTGAACAGGCAGTGGCTCGGGTGGTTGTTGTCCTTGATGATCTTTATGGCCTTCCTGTGACATCGGGTGGTGTAGGTGTCCTGGAGGGCAGGTAGTTTGCCCCCGGTGATGCGTTGTGCAGACCTCACTACACTCTGGAGAGCCTTACGGTTGTGGGCGGAGCAGTTGCCGTACCAGCCGGTGATACAGACCGACAGGATGCTCTCGATTGTGCATCTGTAGAAGTTTGTGAGTGCTTTTGGTGACAAGCCGAATTTCTTCAGCCTCCTGAGGTTGAAGAGGCGCTGCTGCGCCTTCTTCACGATGCTGTCTGTGTGGGTGGACCAATTCAGTTTGTCTGTGATGTGTACACCGAGGAACTTAAAACTTACTACCCTCTCCACTACTGTTCCATCGATGTGGATAGGGGGGTGTTCCCTCTGCTGTTTCCTGAAGTCCACAATCATCTCCTTAGTTTTGTTGACGTTGAGTGTGAGGTTATTTTCCTGACACCACACTCCGAGGGCCCTCACCTCCTCCCTGTAGGCCGTCTCGTCGTTGTTGGTAATCAAGCCTACCACTGTTGTGTCGTCCGCAAACTTGATGATTGAGTTGGAGGCGTGCGTGGCCACACAGTCGTCGGTGAACAGAGAGTACAGGAGAGGGCTCAGAACGCACCCTTGTGGGGCCCCACTGTTGAGGATCAGCGGGGTGGAGATGTTGTTGCCTACCCTCACCACCTGGGGGCGGCCCGTCAGGAAGTCCAGTACCCAGTTGCACAGGGCGGGGTCGAGACCCAGGGTCTCGAGCTTGATGACGAGCTTGGAGGGCACTATGGTGTTAAATGCCGAGCTGTAGTCGATGAACAGCATTCTCACATAGGTATTCCTCTTGTCCAGATGGGTTAGGGCAGTGTGCAGTGTGGTTGAGACTGCATCGTCTGTGGACCTATTTGGGCGGTAAGCAAATTGGAGTGGGTCTAGGGTGTCAGGTAGGGTGGAGGTGATATGGTCCTTGACTAGTCTCTCAAAGCACTTCATGATGACGGAAGTGAGTGCTACAGAGCGGTAGTCGTTTAGCTCAGTTAACTTAGCTTTCTTGGGAACAGGAACAATGGTGGCCATCTTGAAGCATGTGGGAACAACAGACTGGGATAGGGATTGATTGAATATGTCCGTAAACACACCAGCCAGCTGGTCTGCGCATGCTCTGAGGGCGCGGCTGGGGATGCCGTCTGGGCCTGCAGCCTTGCGAGGGTTAACACGTTTAAATGTTTTCCTCACGTCGGCTGCAGTGAAGGAGAGTCGGCATGTTTTGGTTGCGGGCCGTGTCAGTGGCACTGTATTGTCCTCAAAGCGGGCAAAAAAGTTATTTAGTCTGCTTGGGAGCAAGACATCCTGGTCCGTGACGGGCCTGGTTTTCTTTTTGTAATCAGTGATTGACTGTAGACCCTGCCACATACCTCTTGTGTCTGAGCCATTGAATTGAGATTCTACTTTGTCTCTATACTGACGCTTAGCTTGTTTGATTGCCTTGCGGAGGGAATAGCTACACTGTTTGTATTCGGTCATGTTTCCGGTCACCTTGCCCTGATTAAAAGCAGTGGTTCGCACTTTCAGTTTCACGCGAATGCTGCCATTAATCCACGGTTTCTGGTTTGGGAATGTTTTAATTGTTGCTATGGGAACGACATCATCTACGCACGTTCTAATGAACTCGCTCACCGAATCAGCGTATTCGTCAATGTTGTTGTTTGATGCAATACGAAACATATCCCAGTCCACGTGATGGAAGCAGTCTTGGAGTGTGGAATCAGATTGGTCGGACCAGCGTTGAACAGACCTCAGCGCGGGAGCTTCTTGTTTTAGTTTCTGTCTGTAGGCAGGGATCAACAAAATGGAGTCGTGGTCAGCTTTTCCGAAAGGAGGGCGGGGGAGGGCCTTATATGCGTCGCAGAAGTTAGAATAGCAATGATCCAAGGTTTTTCCAGCCCTGGTTGCGCAATCGATATGCTGATACAATTTAGGGAGTCTTGTTTTCAGATTAGCCTTGTTAAAATCCCCAGCTACAATGAATGCAGCATCAGGATATATGGATTCCAGTTTTTAAAGAGTCAAATAAAGTTCGTTCAGAGCCATCGATGTGTCTGCTTGGGGGGGAATATATACGTCTGTGATTATAATCGAAGAGAATTCCCTTGGTAGATAATGCGGTCGACATTTGATTGTGAGGAATTCTAAATCAGGTGAACAGAAGGACTTGAGTTCCTGTATGTTGTTGTGGCCACACCACGTCTCGTTAATCATGAAGCATACGCCCCCGCCCCTCTTCTTACCAGAAATATGTTTGTTTCTGTCGGCGCGATGCGTGGAGAAATCAGCTGGCTGCACTGACTCCGATAGCGTCTCTCCAGTGAGCCATGTTTCCATGAAGCAAAGAACGTTACAGTCTCTGATGTCCCTCTGGAAATCCTTGCTCGGATTTCATCAACCTTGTTGTCAAGAGACTGGACATTAGCGAGAAGAATGCTAGGGAGTGGTGCACGATGTGCCCGTCTCCGGAGTCTGACCAGAAGACCACTTCGTTTCCCCCTTTTACGAAGTCGATTTTTTTGGGTCGCCGGCTGGGATCCATTCCGTTGTCCTGGGTGAAAGGCAGAACACAGGATCCGCTTCGCGAAAGTCATATTCTTGGTCGTACTGATGGTGAGTTGACGCTGCTCTTATATTCAGTAGTTCTTCTCGACTGTATGTAATGAAACCTAAGATGACCTGGGGTACCAATGTAAGAAATAACACGTAAAAAAAAAAAAAAGAAACTGCATAGTTTCCTAGGAACGCGATGCGAGGCGGCCATCTCTGTCGGCGCCGGAAGTTAGAAGGGTGGTAATGATAAGGAAACAAAGGGAGGGACTCACCAGCCTGCTGATGTTGCAGAGTTTGAAGATCTCTTCATAGTGAACTCTGATGGTGTAATTAATGGGGAAATTGTGCTTCTGTTAAAGACAGGAAAGATTTTGGTGTCAAATTGTGTTTGTACAAAAAAATACCACCTTTCTTTTCCACATCTATCAACTTTCAATATAATTATTCTGTGCAGTGATCCACGCACTAGTCTAATGTGTGTCTAATTTCATTCATATTCCAAACTTGCAAGTCACTGTCTTGATATCCTGAACCATTCTTACAAAGTTACGTCTTCTGTCGGTGAGTTTTGTTTCCAATGTCTTCAACGACTTGCACTGGGCCAATGTTGTGGGTGTCATCAAAACCGGTATTACCCACATCAAACCTACAGGGGGCACAACACACATATCATATAATACAGGGTTCTCCAACACTGTTCCTGGATAGCTACCCAAGTATTTTTCTCTGCTCATCCCTGAGTAATAAAGGCCGAGTGCACTAATTTGGTGTTTTTTAATTCTTATTTATTTTTTACCACCACCATTGAAGTGGTATAATGGTGTGAGAACTGAACTCAGATGAGTAAAGACATTGAGACATCTCTCACAGTGCAAAGACAGACCATCGCTCCTAGCTAGACCTCTGTGGCTGGCTGGCTACTGTGCTAAAATTAATTACGCTGAAATATGACCTCTTCTTTCCATCAGACTCATTATCTCACTGAGAATCCACCAATCTAAGGGAGAGCCCCATCTGAGCCAGATTATAATACTGAGTAAACACCTTAATTTTCACACAACAATAATCTCCTCTCAAACGCTTCACCATAATCAGTGATGTACATTCTTAGAAAAATGGGTTCAAAAAGGGTTCTTTGGCTGTCCCCATAGGAGAACACTTTTTGGTTCCAGGTAGAACCCTTTTGGGTTCAAGGTATAACCCTTTGACATGAAACCTAAAAGGGTTTTTCCCTAGTATCAAAAAAAAAATCTATAAAGTGCTATCTTATGGGGACAGCCAAAGGACCCTTTTAGGTTCTAGATAGCAACTTTTGTAGTGGGAAAAAAACATGCCGGTCGCAGTGGGGAAAAAAGCAGCACTGCCTATATTTTCAATGCGTTTTTCTGCAAAAGGTGGATAAACTGTTGGGCAAAAAGAATTGTTGGTAAACTCCATTATACCACGGACCATAATCTGCATGTGGTCAAGGGCAGGATACACAGTCATGGTCAGCACAACATTTTTGCTGTTGTGTTTGTGAACACAGGATTGTTCGGTTTGGTCCTGTGGTCTAAACTCAGATTGAGACCGTAAGTGCCTATTTTGACAAAAGGGTATTTTTTTCCCAGGAGTAACTAGCTCTGGCTGTACATAGCCTGGGGAAGAATGAGTGGTGGCGTGCAGTCCAAAGCTAGTCTATTGTTGATCACTGTGTGGTTAGATACTGTGGGCCAGGGCTTGGATGCAGACGGCTGTATAGAGACTCCGAGTCAGCAAAGTCTCCAAGACCTCACAACACACTTCACAAAGCACTAGGAATAAGCCTCACCGCACAATCTGTATACACCAAACAAGACCATATACAGTCAGGAGCTCAAACATCAGATATTCATATACCTCACTCACCCCACCTCCCCTCTATTGTCTTCAATAATTATACCTTCTTCCTATCTTTTTTACTCCTGTATGTCTCTCTCTCTCTCTCTCTCTCTCTCTCTCTCTCTCTCTCTCTCTCTCTCTCTCTCTCTCTCTCTCTCTCTCTCTCTCTCTCTCTCTCTCTCTCTCTCTCTCTCTCTCTCTCTCTCTCTCTCTCTCTCTCTCTCTCTCTCTCTCTCTCTCTCTCTCTCTCTCTCTCTCTCTCTCTCTCTCTCTCTCTCTCTCTCTCTCTCTCTCTCTCTCTCTCTCTCTCTCTCTCTGCTACAGGACGTGGTTAGATATATAGATACCAAGATTTAACTGCTTTCTTTTTTTTGTTGCAAAGAAACCGGACCTACGCAATAACTTTTTTTTGGGGGGGGGGTTCTCTATCTGAGATAGGAAATACCCATAGATGTTTTCTACTGTCTCTCTCCTTTGAAACTTTCTAGCTTGTTTGTCAGTGATGATTTATGGTAATAGTTGTTCAGTTTACAGAGAGCACTATCATCTCTTTTAAATCTTAATTAGATTTAGCACTCTCACTCTCCAAAGACAAACTGGGGCTCAGTTGCTGAAAGTGCGCATGGTACAAACAATTCTTAATGTTCTCCACTGACAGATGTACTTCCTCACACTATTAAGGGCCTCTTAGCTTTAAACGTATAAGTGGTTGATGTGATGAGGTCTCACCCAGCCCATTGCAACAAAAGCATAACTTATTAATGAAACCAGGAATAACATCCATGATGTCAAACTAAACATCATCTCAGTTCTGACCCCACTACATTTGGAAGCTAGATTCTTTCCCAACAATATGTCAAGAAGACTCTAGCCTTTGGCCTGTTATGTAATTCTTCACACATGAACATACACCACAGCACATCTCTTACCGAATAGCCCACCCAGGAGCCAGGTTGTTGGCCGGCACATAGTCCAACTGAGGTCCCTGTCTAAACACGCTGGAGGCCTCCGACTCAGAGCCCACACTGTTCCAGAGCACCACCAGGCCCTTTTCGCTCCGTGTTAGCCTGTAACAGCAACACAGAGAGGCATTTTTAGACATTTCAACATTCACTTTCTTCATTGGTATTAATTCGATTTTTTTCTGAATAGCTACAAACACAGTACCCTTGTCAGGTTGAAAGAACAGAGAAAAAATAAATAACCCCACACTGCTCTTGCTAGTACCACTGCTCTTGCTAGTACCAGTGCTCTTTATTATGCTTTATGTACCAGCCTCAAGGCCTTCCTCAGAGATTTTCAGGTTGAACGGACAGGAAATAAGCAATGTACAGTTTAAGCTGATATTTCATGGCAGACACACGTGTACATCTAGGGCACCAACCACTTTATGTCAAAAGGAGACATGGGTCATTAGCTGAGTTTGAAGTTTAAAGTACTGCATTGCCAAAACCAGTGCATAAAGAACTCCACTCTAGTAATGACTTTCCCTCACTTAACCAGGAATTATTACAATAGATGTCTGTAAATGCTCTGCCATCTTTGTCAATTAAATAATAATTCGAATAATGCATCTATAACGCACATTCACTTGCAGTAACGCCAATATAATACGGTTATTACAGACTTATAAATACAACGTTGTTAGGTAAGGTTAATATATAAGTGATACAATCTATTAATAATTAATTTGCAATCTAGAGAGACCGTCATCAAGTTCAAATTTGGGTCTATGTACACCGAATGTGAATGATGTGGTTATTCATTCACATGTGAATTTCCATGATCAGTTTCCCCCAAAAAATGGAAAATGATCAAATTGATATCAAGAAAATGAATCACACATCATAGCTGTAATTTATAGAAAGGTGGAGGAAGGACAGTGCCAAAATGGCACATGTCTGGACACACATGGTACTGTATGTAACAATAAAATGCATAGCATAATATCGTCAACATATTTATTATCTTTTAATAACAATATGTATGACTGTATAACAAAAGTGGGCAGCGCAGCAGCCTATGAAACGCAGCAGTTCCAATATTTGCGCAAAGCGTAACAAATTCGAATTCAATATTCAAACTTGCACAATCACACCTGTAACAACCGAAACCCGTCAATTCAACAATCCAGTATCTTCAGAATAACCCGCAGCAGCAACGATCAAAAGCACACATGCCCCACACAAATGATTTACAAATCTGGGAAACAACGCGTGCGTTAAATCCGGACAGTGACATTGGCACGATGTGTCGTCTTCAACAGATTATCTGAGTGTGGCAACACCCAGAACAAAACCCCGTCTCAGCGAATTTAGGAAAATAACCGAAGCCTCCCTTTCTTGCCCTCTTTGGCCCCCAGCTCTTCAAAATGAGAATTTTTTTTATTGCGAATCTGTTCGTCTCCAGCAGCAGCTCCGAATGAGGGCAGAGCCTGTTAAAAAAACATGCTTCTACAGGCCCAGATGTCACGGGTTTTTACTTTCACTTTCCAATCTCTCCGAAATAATGCTCTATCATCCCTGACCAGACTGCCCCCTGAAACAGTCTTTGCGTTTAATAATTGTAGGCGAGGAAAGGACTCCACGTTAGTGTCCATATAAGCTTACAACTTTCCCATGTGCTCAAAAGTCACTGGTCCAGGCATGTATGCGATGTATTCTCAATCACATCATTGCATGACATTCACACATCACTGTCTTGCATGACGCTACAAGCATGACACACTTGTATTTGGGGAGTTTCTCCCATTCTTCTCTGCAGATCCTCTCAAGCTCTGTCAGGTTGGATGGGTAGTGTCACTGCACAGCTATTTTCAGGTCTCTCCAGAGATGTTCAATTGTGTTCAAGTCCGGGCTCTGGCTGGGCCAATCAAGGACATTCAGAGACTTGTCCCAAAGCTACTCCTGCATTGTCTAGGCTGTGTGCTTAGGGTCATTGTCTGTGGTCTAAGTGCTCTAGAACAGGTTTTTGTCAAGGATCTCTCTGTACTTTGCTCCGTTCATCTTTCTCTCGATCCTGAATAGTCTCCCAGGCCCTGCCATTAAAAAACATGCCCAAAGCATGATGCTGCCACCACCATGCTTCACCGTAGGGATGGTGCCAGGTTTCCTCCAGAAAATGACACTTGCTATTCAGGCCAAAGAGTTCAATTTTGGTTTCATCATACCAGATAATCTTGTTTCTCATGGTCAGAGTCCTTTAGGTGCCTTTTGGCAAACTTTAAGCAGTCTGTCATGTGCCTTTTACTGAGGAATGGCTTCCATCTAGCCATACCATAAAGGCCAGATTGGTGGAATGCTGCAAAGATGGTTGTCCTTCTAGAAGGTTCTCCCATCTCCATAGAGGAACTCTGGAGTTCTATCAGAGTGACCATTGGGTTCTTGGTCACCTCCTTGACAAAGGCCCTTCTCCCCCGATTGCTCAGTTTGGCCAGGCAACCAGCTCTAGGAAGATTCTTGGTTGTTCCAAACTTATTCAATTTAAGAATGATGGAGGCCACTGTGTTCTTCGAGACCTTCAATGCTGCAAAAACGTTTTGGTACCTTTCCCCAGATCTGTGCCTCGATACAATCTGTCTCGGAGCTCTACAGATAATTCCTTCGACCTCATGCCTTAGTTTATGCTCCGACATGCACTGTTAACTGTGGGACCTTATAAAGACAGGTGTGTTCCTTTTCTAATAATTTCCAATTAATTTACTTTACCACAGGTGGACTCCAATCAAGCTGTAGAAACATCAAGGATGATCAATGGAAACAGGATGCACCCGAGCTCAATTTCGAGTCTCATAAATCAAATCAAATTTTATTTGTCACATACACATGGTGAGCAGATGTAAATGCGAGTGTAGTGAAATGCTTGTGCTTCTAGTTCCGACAATGCAGTAATAACCAACAAGTAATCTAACTAACAATTCCAAAACTACTGTCTTATACACAGTGTAAGGGGATAAAGAATATGTACATAAGGATATATGAATGAGTGATGGTACAGGGCAGCATAGGCAAGATACAGTAGATGGTATCGAGTACAGTATATACATATGAGATGAGTATGTAAACAAAGTGGCATAGTTAAAGTGGCTAGTGATACATGTATTACATAAGGATGCAGTCGATGATATAGAGTACAGTATATACGTATGCATATGAGATGAATAATGTAGGGTAAGTAACATTATATAAGGTAGCATTGTTTAAAGTGGCTAGTGATATATTTACATCATTTCCCATCAATTCCCATTATTAAAGTGGCTGGAGTTGAGTCAGTGTCAATGTCAGTGTGTTGGCAGTGTTAACAGTCTGATGGCCTTGAGATAGAAGCTGTTTTTCAGTCTCTCGGTCCCAGCTTTGATGCACCTGTACTGACCTCGCCTTTCTTGATGATAGCGGGGTGAACAGGCAGTGGCTCCGGTGGTTGATGTCCTTGATGATCTTTATGGCCTTCCTGTAACATCGGGTGGTGTAGGTGTCCTGGAGGGCAGGTAGTTTGCCCCCGGTGATGCGTTGTGCAGACCTCACTACCCTCTGGAGAGCCTTACGGTTGAGGGCGGAGCAGTTGCCGTACCAGGCGGTGATACAGCCCGCCAGGATGCTCTCGATTGTGCATCTGTAGAAGTTTGTGAGTGCTTTTGGTGACAATCCGAATTTCTTCAGCCTCCTGAGGTCGAAGAGGCGCTGCTGCGCCTTCTTCACGATGCTGTCTGTGTGAGTGGACCAATTCAGTTTGTCTGTGATGTGTATGCCGAGGAACTTAAAACTTGCTACCCTCTCCACTACTGTTCCATCGATGTGGATAGGGGGGTGTTCCCTCTGCTGTTTCCTGAAGTCCACAATCATCTCCTTAGTTTTGTTGACGTTGAGTGTGAGGTTATTTTCCTGACACCACACTCCGAGGGCCCTCACCTCCTCCCTGTAGGCAGTCTCGACATTGTTGGTAATCAAGCCTACCACTGTTGTGTTGTCCGCAAAATTGATGATTGAGTTGGAGGCGTGCGTGGCCACGCAGTCGTGGGTGAACAGGGAGTACAGGAGAGGGCTCAGAACGCACCCTTGTGGGGCCCCCGTGTTGAGGATCAGCGGGGAGGAGATGTTGTTGCCTACCCTCACCACCTGGGGGCGGCCCGTCAGGAAGTCCAGTACCCAGTTGCACAGGGCGGGGTCGAGACCCAGGGTCTTGGAGGGTACTATGGTGTTGAATGCCGAGCTGTAGTCGATGAACAGCATTCTCACATAGGTATTCCTCTTGTCCAGATGGGTTAGGGCAGTGTGCAGTGTGGTTGAGATTGCATCGTCTGTGGACCTATTTGGGCGGTAAGCAAATTGGAGTGGGTCTAGGGTGTCAGGTAGGGTGGAGGTGATATGGTCCTTGACTAGTCTCTCAAAGCACTTCATGATGACGGAAGTGAGTGCTACGGGGCGGTAGTCGTTTAGCTCAGTTACCTTAGCTTTCTTGGGAACAGGAACAATGGTGGCCCTCTTGAAGCATGTGGGAACAGCAGACTGGTATAGGGATTGATTGAATATGTCCGTAAACACACCGGCCAGCTGGTCTGCGCATGCTCTGAGGGCGCGGCTGGGGATGCCGTCTGGGCCTGCAGCCTTGCGAGGGTTAACATGTTTAAATGTCTTACTCACCTCGGCTGCAGTGAAGGAGAGACCGCATGTTTTCGTTGCAGGCCGTGTCAGTGACACTGTATTGTACTCAAAGCGGGCAAAAAAGTTATTTAGTCTGCCTGGGAGCAAGACATCCTGGTCCGTGACTGGGCTGGGTTTCTTCTTGTAGTCCGTGATTGACTGTAGACCCTGCCACATGCCTCTTGTGTCTGAGCCGTTGAATTGAGATTCTACTTTGTCTCTGTACTGACACTTAGCTTGTTTGATAGCCTTGCGGAGGGAATAGCTGCACTGTTTGTATTCGGTCATGTTACCAGACACCTTGCCCTGATTAAAAGCAGTGGTTCGCGCTTTCAGTTTTACGCAAATGCTGCCATCAATCCACGGTTTCTGGTTAGGGAATGTTTTAATCGTTGCTATGGGAACGACATCTTCAACGCACGTTCTTATGAACTCGCACACCGAATCAGCATATTCGTCAATACTGTTATCTGACGCAATATGAAACATGTCCCAGTCCACGTGATGGAAGCAGTCTTGGAGTGTGGAGTCAGCTTGGTCGGACCAGCGTTGGACAGACCTCAGCGTGGGAGCCTCTTGTTTAAGTTTCTGTCTGTAGGCAGGGATCAACAAAATGGAGTCGTGGTCAGCTTTTCCGAAAGGGGGGGCGGGGCAGGGCCTTATATGCGTCACGGAAGTTAGAGTAACAATGATCCAAGGTTTTACCACCCCTGGTAGCGCAATCGATATGCTGATAAAATTTAGGGAGTCTTGTTTTCAGATTAGCTTTGTTAAAATCCCAGCGACAATGAATGCAGCCTCCGGATAAATGGTTTCCAGTTTGCAAAGAGTTAAATAAAGTTCGTTCAGAGCCATCGATGTGTCTGCTTGGGGGGGGATGTATACGGTTGTGATTATAATCGAAGAGAATTCTCTTGGTAGATAATGCGGTCTACATTTGATTGTGAGGAATTCTAAATCAGGTGAACAGAAGGATTTGAGTTCCTGTATGTTTCTTTCATCACACCATGTCTCGTTAATCATGAGACATATGCCCCCGCCACTCTTCTTACCAGAAAGATGTTTGTTTCTGTCGGCGCGATGCGTGGAGAAACCCGTTGGCTGCACCGCCCCGGATAGCGTCTCTCCAGTGAGCCATGTTTCCGTGAAGCAAAGAACGTTACAGTCTCTGATGTCCCTCTGGAATGCTACCCTTGCTCGGATTTCATCAACCTTGTTGTCAAGAGACTGGACATTGGCAAGAAGAATGCTAGGGAGTGGTGCACGTTGTGCTCTTCTCCGGAGTCTGATTAGAAGACCGCCTCGTTTCCCTCTTTTTCGGAGTCGTTTTTTGGGGTCGCTGCATGCAGGAATCAATTCCGTTGACCTGTTTGTAAGGCAGAACACAGGATCCGCGTCGCGGAAAACATATTCTTGGTCTTACTGATGGTGAGTTGACGCTGATCTTATATTCAGTAGTTCTTCTCGACTGTATGTAATGAAACCTAAGATGACCTGGGGTACTAATGTAAGAAATAACACGTAAAAAAACAAAAAACTGCATAGTTTCCTAGGAACGCGAAGCGAGGCGGCCATCTCTGTCGGCACCGGAAGGGTCTGAATACTTATGTAAATAAGGTATCTGTTGTTTTTTTTAAATACATTTGCACAAAAATGTAAAAACCTGTTTTTGCTTTGCCATTATGGGGTATTGTGTGTAGATTGATGATTTAAAAAAATATTTGAGCAATTTTAGAATAAGGCTGTAACATAACAGAATGTGGAAAAAGTCTTTATACTTTCTGAATGCACTGTACAGTCGTGGCCAAAAAAACAAATATATACACTGCTCAAAAGAACAAAGGGAACACTTAAACAACACAATGTAACTCCAAGTCAATCACACTTCTGTGAAATCAAACTGTCCACTTAGGAAGCAACACTGATTGACAATACACTTCACATGCTGTTGTGCAAATGGGATAGACAACAGGTGGAAATTATAGACAATTAGCAAGACACCAACAATAAAGGAGTGGTTCTGCAGGTGATAACCACAGACCACTTCTCAGTTCCAATGCTTCCTGGCTGATGTTTTGGTCCCTTTTGAATGCTGGCGGTGCTTTCACTCTAGTGGTAACATGAGACGGAGTCTACAACCCACACAAGTGGCTCAGGTAGTGCAGCTCATCCAGGATAGAACATCAATGCGGGATGTGGCAAGAAGGTTGGCTGTGTCTGTCAGCGTAGTATCCAGAGCATGGAGGCGCTACTAGGAGACAGGCCAGTACATCAGGAGACATGGAGGAGGCCGTAGGAGGGCAACAACCCAGCAGCAGGACCGCTACCTCCGCCTTTGTGCAAGGAGAGGCAGGAGGAGCACTGCCAGAGCCCTGCAAAATGACCTCCAGCAGGCCACAAATGTGCTTGTGTCTGCTCAAACGGTCAGAAACAGACTCCATGAGGGTGGTATGAGGGCCCGACATCCACAGGTGGGGGTTGTGCTTACAGCCCAACACCGTTCAGGACGTTTGGCATTTGCCAGAGAACACCAAGATTGGCAAACTCGCCACTGGCGCGTGGAGAACGTTCTGCTGCCTGCAACATCCTCCAGCATGACCGGTTTGGCGGTGGGTCAGTCATAGTGTGGGGTGGCATTTCTTTGGGGGGCCTCCATGTGCTCGCCAGAGGTAGCCTGACTGCCATTAGGTACCGAAATTAGATCCTCAGACCCCTTGTGAGACCATATGCTGGTGCGGTTGGCCCTGGGTTCCTCCTAATGCAAGACAATGCTAGACCTCATGTGGCTGGAGTGTGTCAGCAGTTCTTGGAAGAGGAAGGCATTGATGCTATGGACTGGCCCGCCCACCCGTTCCCCATACCCAAATCCAATTGAGCACATCTGGGACATCATGTCTCGCTCCATCCACCAACGCCACGTTGCACCACAGACTGTCCGGGAGTTGGCGGATGCTTTTGTCCAGGTCTGGGAGGAGATCCCTCAGGAGACCATCCGCCACCTCATCAGGAGCACGTCCAGGTGTTGTCGGGAGGGCATACAGGCACGTGGAGGCCACACACACTACTGAGCCTCATTTTGACTTGTTTTAAGGACATTACATCAAAGTTGGATCAGCCTGTAGTGTGGTTTTCCACTTTAATTTTGAGTGTGACTCCAAATCCAGACCTCCATGGGTTGATACATTTGATTTCCATTGATCATTTTTGTGTGATTTTGTTGTAGGCACATTCAACTATGTAAAGAAAAAAGTACTTAATAAGAATATTTCATGATAAGAGCGTCTGCTAAATGACTTAAATGTAAATGTAAAATTCAGATCTGGGATGTGTTATTTTAGTGTTCCCTTTATTTTTTTGAGCAGTGTATATCTGAATTTTCACTAAGTTTGCTGCCTCAGTGTCTTTAGATATTTTTGTCAGATGTTACTATGGAATACTGAAGTATAATTACAAGCATTTCATAAGTGTCAAAGGCTTTTATTGACAATTACATGAAGTTGATGCAAAGAGTCAATATTTGCAGTGTTGACCCTTCTTTTTCAAGACCTCTGCAATCTGCCCTGGCATGCTGTCAATTAACTTCTGGGCCACATCCTGACTTATGGCAGCCCATTCTTGCATAACCAATGCTTGGAGTTTGTCAGAATTGTGGGTTTTTGTTTGTCCACCCGCCTCTTGAGGATTGACCACAAGTTCTCAATGGGATTAAGGTCTGGGGAGTTTCCTGGCCATGGACCCAAAATATCGATGTTTTGTTCCCCGAGCCACTTAGCTATCACTTTTGCCTTATGGCAAGATGCTCTGTCATGCTGGAAAAGGAATTGTTTGTCATCAAACTGTTCCTGGATGGTTGGGAGAAGTTGCTCTCGGAGGATGTGTTGGTACCATTCTTTATTCATGGCTGTGTTCTTAGGCAAAATTGTGAGTGAGCTCACTCCCTTGGCTGAGAAGCAACCCCACAAATGAATGGTCTCAGGATGCTTTACTGTTGGCATGACACAGGACTGATGGTAGCACTCACCTTTCTTCTCCGGACAAGTTTTTTTCCGAATGCCCCAATCAGAAAGGGGATTCATCAGAGAAAATGACTTTACCCCAGTCCTTAGCAGTCCAATCCCTGTACCTTTTGCAGAATATCAGTCTGTCCCTGATGTTTTTCCTGGAGATAAGTGGCTTCTTTGCTGCCCTTCTTGACACCAGGCCATCCTCCAAAAGTCTTCGCCTCACCTGCCTGCTGCCATTCCTGAGCAAGCTCTGTACTGGTGGTGCCCTGATCCCGCAGCTCAATCAACTTTAGGAGACGGTCTCCTTTAGGAGACAGACTTTCTTGGGCGCCCTGAAGCCTTCAGAACAATTTAACCACTCTCCTTGAAGTTCTTGATTATCCGATAAATGGTTGATTTAGGTGCAATCTTACTGGCAGCAATATCCTTGCCTGTGAAGCCCTTTTTTGTGCAAAGCAATGATGACAGCATGTGTTTCCTTGCAGGTAACCATGGTTGACAGAGGAAGAACAATGATTCCAAGCACCACCCTCCTTTTAAAGCTTCCAATCTGTTATTCGAACTCAAAACAATGATTCCAAGCACCACCCTCATTTTAAAGCTTCCAATCTGTTATTCAAACTCAATCAGCATGACAGAGTGATCTCCAGCCTTGTCCTCGTCAACACTCACACCTATGTTAACGAGAGAATCACTGACAGGATGTCAGCTGGTCCTTTTGTGTCAGGGCTGAAATGCAGTGGAAATGTTTTTTGGGGATTCAGTTAATTTGCATGGCAAAGAGGGACTTTGCAATTAATTGCAATTCATCTGATCACTCTTCATAACATTCTGGAGTATATGCATATTGCCATCATACAAACTGAGGCAGCAGACTTTGAAAATGTATATTTGTTTCATTTTGAAAACTTTTGGCCACGACTGTACATGATTACATTGTGCATGGTCATTTATACAATAATTTGTATTCAACATGTCTTCAACTGGGATTCGATCTCACTACCTCTTGGTTCACAGCATTCCAATCTTCCTGCTATGCCACCATGTCTGTATCAATAACTGATGTTATCTGTGTTGCTACACTTTGCACTTCGAAGTAAATCTCAGCTCTGTCAAAAGTAAACTAAAAACTATTTTACCAGAGTGATTAAGGAGTAACATTAAAAACAATGTAATTTGCCCCACTAACAGACGACTATACAGAAATAAATGGTACAGTTAGGGTACCAAATTATCCCACCTCAAACGCACATGTGGATCATTATGGATTCTTTGGCCTTTATCCCACGGTAGTGAGGTGGGCAGGAATGACAAGATCTGGCAAATAATACAGTACCTCAATGGCTTCAGGAGTGGTTAGTTGGTTTTTAGTAACATTTATACAGTTCAATGTTCCAGTTTAAGGAATACTCAGGTATTGGCTGAAATAAATTTGCCCTCTGACCCAAGTCCATTCATTATTATAATCCGTTAGTTAGCTGTAAGTTCAAAGTCTAGGCATAATAAGAATTTAATAAATGTCATCACACTAGTAGGAGTGGGTAGCATCATCATCCCCTTGTTTCCTTCCCATCATTTGCTCTGTGTGAAAACATGCTGGTGAAAGCAAACACCTCTGATTCATAATATTGTTTTATTTTGTTTTCACATCACGATCAATGAAGATCAAGGAGAGGAAGCCCCTTTAGACAATTGAGATGCACCCTCATTTGAGATTCCAGGCAGCGGGCCAAGAGACATTCTCTTTACATCATCTGCTAGTCCAGACAAACTGACATCAGGGGGGAAGTCCCAGAAGATGGAGACCAATGACTCTCCAGTGATGGACATTTCCATCTTCAGCATCCTTACACCCTCAAAATAGGGACAGGGTCTAAGTGGAACGACCCTGGTGCTCAGTAGTTCGTTTTCTAATGTTTGAATTATTGCTTGCAGTTACATCAGGATGTTTGAATTTACTTTAGAACACATTGAAGTAAATAAGAAGACACAACCTATTGAACAGAAGAAATGTCTGAGACTGCTTACCTAGTACAACTTTTTATGCAAAAAAATGCATGCATTTGTGAAGTCTTTCCCTGGCCAGCAGAAATAATGTTTAACCTAATCTTGAGAGTACACATTGACATGGCACAGATCTGGGGAAGGGTACAAAAACATTTCTGCAGCATTGAAGGTCCCCAAGAAGACAGTGGCCTCCATCATTCTTATGTGGAAGAAGTTTGGAACAACTAAGACTCTTCCTAGAGGTGGCCGCCCAGCCAAACTGAGCAATCGGGGGAGAAGGGCCTTGGTCAGGGAGGTGACCAAGAACCCGATGGTCACTCTGACAGAGCTCCAGAGTTCCTCTGTGGAGTTGGGAGAACCTTCCAGAAGGACAACCATCTCTGCAGCACTCCACCAATCTGACCGTTATGGTAGAGTGTGCCAGACTGAAGCCACTCCTCAGTAAAAGGCACAAAGACAGCCCGCTTGGAGTTTGCCAAAAGGCACCTAAAGGACTTTCAGAACATCAGAAATAAGATTTGTCTGATTAAACTAAGATTAAACTCTTTGGCCTGAATGCCAAGTGTCACATCTGGAGGAAACCTGGCACTATCCCTACGGTGAAGCATGGTGGTGGCAGCATCATACTGTGGGGATGTTTTTTAGCGGCAGGGAGACTAGTCAGAGGAAAAGACGAACGGAGCAAAATACAGAGATCCTTCATGAAAACCTGCTGCGGAGCGCTCAGGACCTCAGACTGGGGCGAAGGTTCATCTTCCAACAGGACAACAACCATAAGCACACAGCCAGGACAACTCAGGAGTGGCTTTGGGACAAGTCTCTGAATGTCCGTGAATGGCCCAGCCAGAGCCCGGACTTGAACATCTCTGGAGAGACCAGAAAACAGCTGTACAGTTACGCTCCCCATCCAACCTGACAGAGCTTGAGAGGATCAGCAGAGAAGAATGGGAGAAACTTCCCAAATACAAAAGTGTGTCAATCTTGTAACGTCATACCCAAGAATCAAGGCTGTAATCGCTGCCTAAGGGGCCTCAACAAAGTACTCAGTGAAGGTTCTGAATACTTGAGATATGTAATTATGATTTTTTTAATACTTTTGCAAAAATGTTGAAAAACCTGTTTTTGCTTTGTCACTATGGGATATTGTGTGTAGATTGTTAAGGAATTAAAAAAAAAACATTTTTTTTTTAAAGGGTAGCCTAGTGGTTAAAGCGTTGGACTAGTAACCGGAAGGTTGCAAGTTCAAACCCCCAAGCTGACAAGGTAAAAATCTGTCGTTCTTCCCCTGAACAGGTAGTTAACCCACTGTTCCTAGGCCGTCATTGAAAATAAGAATTTGTTCTTAACTGACTTGCCTAGTTAAATGAAAGGTAAAATAAAAAATAACAAAAATGTGGAAAAAGTAATGGGGTCTAAATACTTTCCTAATGCACTGTATGTTCCTGGCAATCTCACCAACCTCAAGAATGGTATGACAGTATAATGTTCTGCTGTTGAATGACACGTTGAAATGAAAAGGAGAAGTGACTCAGCATAACCCACTGCTAAATCGATGTCAGTATAGTTGTTGGGCATCAGTGCCTTATCTAGAAATATAAAAGAAGATTTTTATGTTGTCCACAACATTGACGAATTGCCTTAGTAACACCCACATTGATAATCAAGTAAAAAAATAAAAAATTGAAGTCACATGCTCACACATTTGCATTTTATCTGACCTCATGACAATGCCAATAGGTCTGTGTTGGTAAAATCAATTCTGCTAGAAATGTCGGTTGAGACGCTTTTATGCGCAAATATTTATATAACAACCATCATATTGAAGTAAACTTGTAGTCGAGGTGACATGTAGTCCTCCCACTATAGCCGTATTTGGACGGGATTACTTTTACTGGGGGAGGTCAGGTTATGTAATTATGTGCACAAGCACAAAAAACATCTGTAATCTGCCATGTCACTCATTTTTACTTGGCAGGAGACTGGAGTTTGCCAAAAAACGGGTTATTCTGGCTGGAATTGTAAAAGTCCTCTGATAATACTAGTCCAGTGAAATATACATCCCTATGCTTTGAGAGAAATGTCTGAGTTTGACAGGTGTTGCTCGCGGTTTGAACAAGAAAACAATAACTGAATCAATAAATTGATGCAAAGTGCTGCACATATCCTATTATTTGAATAGTCTACATGTATCAACTTTCAGTGAAGATTCATATCACCCTAGACCCACTTCAACTTGCTTATGATGCCATCAATTTGCTTACAATCCAGACAATGCCATCGCACTTCACACTGCTATGTTTCATCTGGAAGAGAGGAATAACTATGTTAGAATGCTGCTCATTGACTATAGCTCAGCATTCAACACCATAGTACCCTCCATGCTCATCATTAAGCTTGAAGCTTGAGAACTGGGTCCTGGACTTCCTGACGGGCCGCCCCTAGGTGGCAAAGGTAGAAAACAACACCTCCACTTCGCCGATCCTCAATACTGGGGCTCGTGCTCAGCCCCCTTCTGTACTACCTCTTCACCAATGACTGCGTGGCCACGCACGTCTAAACTCAATCATCGAGTTTGCAGACAGTAGTAGGCTTGACTACCAACAATGACCAGACAGCCTACAGGGAGGAGGTGAGGGCTCGGAGTGTGGTGCCAAGAATAACCTCACTCAACGTCAACAAAAAGAGATGATCGTGGACTTCAGGAAACATCAAAGGGAGCACCCCCTATCCACATTGACGGGACTGCAGTGGAGGTGGAAAGCTTCAAGTTCCTCGGCGTACACATCCCTGACAAACTGAAATGGTTCACCCACACAGACAGTGTGGTGAAGACAGCGCCTCTTCAACCTCAGGAGGCTGAAGAAATTTTGCACCTAAAACCCTCAAAGTTTTACAAATGCACAAATGAGAGCATCCTGTCGGGCTGTATCACCGCCTGGTACGGCAACTGAACCGCCCTCAACCACAAGACTCTCCAGAGGGTGGTGCGGTCTGCCAGACGCACAAACGACCAGCCCTCCAAGACACCTACAGCATCCAATGTCACAGGAAGGCCAAAAAGATCAAGGGCAACAACCACCTGAGCCACTGCCTGTTCATCCCTCTATCATCCACAATGCCAGGTGCATCAGGTGCATCACATGTGCATCAAAGCTGGGACTGAGAGACTGAAAAACAGCTTCTATATCAAGGCCATCAGACTGTTAAATAGCCATCACTAGCACAATAGAGCAAGGGGGGCAAAGTACGGACATATCCAGCCCACCGAGCACTTCAATCCAGCCCGCGAGACATTTTTTAAAAGTTAGTCTTGTCCCATCGCTGCAACTCCCGTACGGACTCGGCAGAGGTGACGCTCGAGAGCCGTGTGTCCTCCGAAACACGACCCAGCCAAGCCACACTGCTTCTTAACACAATGCCCGCTTAACTCGGAAGCCAGCCACAACAATATATCATCCCTGCAAATTGATTTTAACAAACTATTTGCCCTCCCAAAAAATTGGCCAACCCCTGCATTAGAGGCTGCTGTTCAAAACTTTGGGGTCAGTTACACACACACACACACACACACACACACACACACACACACACACACACACACACACACACACACACACACACACACACACACACACACACACACACACACACACACACACACACACACACACACACACACACACACACACACACACACACACACACACACACCACCATTCAAAAGTTTGGGGTCACTTAGAAATGTCCTTGTTTTTGAAAGAAAAGCACCATTTGTCCATTAAAGTAACATCAAATTGATTAGAAACACAGTGTAGACATTGTTAATGTTGTGATCAGACTATTGTAGCTGGAAACGGCTGATTTTTAATGGAATATCTACATAGGCGTACAGAGGCCCATTATCAGTGAAAGATTAACACTGGGCTAGCTAATGGGAACATAGCTAATGGGAACATAGCTAATGGGAACATAGCTAATGGGAACATAGCTAATGGGGACATAGCTAATGGGAACATAGCTAATGGGAACATAGCTAATGGGGACATAGCTAATGGGAACATAGCTAATGGGAACATAGCTAATGGGAACATAGCTAATGGGGACATAGCTAATGGGAACATAGCTAATGGGAACATAGCTAATGGGAACATAGCTAATGGGAACATAGCTAATGGGGACATAGCTAATGGGAACATAGCTAATGGGAACATAGCTAATGGGGACATAGCTAATGGGAACATAGCTAATGGGAACATAGCTAATGGGAACATAGCTAATGGGAACATAGCTAATGGGAACATAGCTAATGGGGACATAGCTAATGGGAACATAGCTAATGGGAACATAGCTAATGGGAACATAGCTAATGGGGACATAGCTAATGGGAACATAGCTAATGGGAACATAGCTAATGGGAACATAGCTAATGGGAACATAGCTAATGGGAACATAGCTAATGGGGACATAGCTAATGGGAACATAGCTAATGGGAACATAGCTAATGGGAACATAGCTAATGGGAACATAGCTAATGGGAACATAGCTAGTGACACAGACATGGCAGTACTTCATTTACAAAATAGCCTGCTCCAATTTTCCCATGACTAATATGGAATGGTGTCTCATCTAGTGTGGTGATTGTGGCTGTTGTTTGAAGTTTACAGGAATATTAAGGGGAAAAAGGTTCACCATCCAGCTGTGTTACTTGCTATTGTACACAATCCTGTAATCTTGTACAATAGATGTGGACAATTTGTCCAGCAAGGAGCATACCCTTTAAGCCCATAAAAAAAGAGCTGTTTGAGAATCCAAAATCTTTTTAGGATTAAAATTGACATAAAAAAGAAAGTCATTTTCATTTGTGGCACTTAATTACAGCAAAGACTCAAAATGGATTGTTTCAACAAACACACAATGCAAAAACATTTGACCTAATTATATCAAAGTGTTTACTAGGCCATGCGTCACATGCATTAAAACCCCCAAAATGCTCCTGTATGCATGTATATGTCTATAGCACTGATGATATACACATGATAAATTCAAAATAATCCAGCTAGGTTTAAATGGCATCCTTTGAGTGAAAACCACAGGGTAAATATTCACCATAGAATATTATTATTATAGTATTTATAGGCCTAACAAACAAATCAGGGCCTAGAGGACAAATCAAAGCACCTACAGATGAAGACTTCGAAAAATGTGTTCAGCTCCCACCTCTTCATGTTAACACAGTGGAACAGGTGTCAGTCTCAACATGTCAGTTGTTGTAAATTACAGTTTGTATGTGTGAGTGTATTTGTGCATGTACAGAACACGAGGGTTCTAGAAGGCATAACGTGTGCGGATGTCCTCCAGTTTCTTAGAGACCTCAGGGGGAGTACGGTCCAGCTCTTCAGCAACTCTTCTGCTTGTGGGGGTCCATGGAGTTGAACTGCTCACACAGATCTCCATCTATCACATTCTGCAGACACAGATAGACAGGACAGAGGAAGAAGATCAGATACAGTAGGTAGACTGTCTGGATGTCCAACGAACAAAGCTTCTGATTTATTTCTGCTATCATGTTCAACAGACTTAATTCACAGCATGTCTAATGATCTTGCCAAATGTACTGGACATGGAAAGAGCCCCCCCACACACAACAGTTGGTTCTTGGCATAACATTTCACCCAGTGGATTTGGTACAAGACTCCATCTGTAAACATAGTGGTGTCCTCTGTACACATTCCATTTACATGCTGAGGAATTTGTAGCAGGGAGTATAATGTGTGGCTTTCTTTGTCCCATCATCCTATGGAAATAGTAAGCCATCTTAAATAAGTTAGCAGTTAGAAGTCATGGTCCTGAGGACAGATAAGAGGCACACCATAGATTATTAAGTGCCATCAAAACATTGACATACATTATATTAAGTCAAATGGTTCAGGAAGGAATGAGAAAAAGATGAGGGATGATCTGTG
This sequence comes from Oncorhynchus keta, assembly GCF_023373465.1. Classification (NCBI taxonomy): domain Eukaryota; kingdom Metazoa; phylum Chordata; class Actinopteri; order Salmoniformes; family Salmonidae; genus Oncorhynchus; species Oncorhynchus keta. Next base: position 28,715,589 of record NC_068442.1, on the reverse strand, counting down.
TATATGCTGAGATCAGAGATGTTTACTCTCTCTTCATTGGTTTGTCAGAAAAGAGACATGACATCACTTCAACAACATAGCCTATTAAATTACTAGAGGGGCAATGTCAACCTT